>NC_066839.1:8641221-8901264 GCF_001640805.2 Lates calcarifer
GGAGTGGGCAGCATATGGAGTGCATGTGTACGATATATGCAGGCTTAATGGCTCAGGAGATGGAAATAAACTATGAACAAAGGCTGAAACAGAACAGACCTGCAGAGGAATGAGCTAGAGATGATAAGAAGTAGAGGAATGGTGACTAGAAGTAAAAAAAAAAAACATTACCAGAGATGGAGAGCCTGCAAAATAAAAATAGCACAGATTCAAAAACATGCATGTGCACACACTTACTCTCTCTGATGTTGTCAAAGGTCCACTGGTCGTTCTTGAAGAAGGGGTGGCATTTGATCTCATCCACACTGGTGCGGCCCAGACGAACTGTCCTGCACAACAGTGACAGGACCAAGACTGTGAGCGGAGCCTCTTCAGCCCAAACACAAAAAAACACACACCCCGCTCCGCCCCTCCACCCACCATCATCACCAACATGTCATCCCAAACACACGGCCTAGTGGAGTGACCACTCGGCGCTGACCACACTGACCAGCATGGAGAGCCGCATGACCACTGGTGGACACAGGACACGCCTGAAAACCTCTTCTAGCCAGTCATACCCGAGATAATATAGATCCAGGAGGAGAGAGGGAGTGAGGGTTGTGGATCAGAGTGCAGGAGGCGACATCAACAAACCTGACTGACTCAAACACAATTTCTAGTGCTGCTGCTGCCTTCCCTGCTTCTGCTCTTTCTCTACAAAACACACTCTTTCTCTGTCTCTTTCTCTCTCTCTCTTTGCCTCGTCCCCCTTTCCTCCCTCCTCCACCGCTGGGTACAGGGCTGGAGGGGTGCGGCAGTTTGGGCTTGCCACGTGTGGGACATTCCAGACCCAGCCAAGAGGAAGAGAGGGCAGGGGCGGGAGGAAGAAAAAGAAAGGAGAGTTTTAAAACCCCTCTAACACTCATGAAGGAAAAAAAAAAACAGTGCCCGGGAAAACCTCAGGAGCGCAAAGGAGAAAGTTATAGCAGAAAGAAGGAAGGATGGAGAAATGGAAAGTGGCACCAAGAAAAGCTAGAGAAAGAAATTTACAAATGGAGAGTGATGAAAAACATATGGGACAGAAGGAAAGAGGTTCAAAATCTAAAAAGAAGAGGAGGGCAGTGCTTACAGGAATGATTCAGCACGACGGGGTGACAGTGACAGAGCATGTGGGTTGAGTAGTGAATGCCAGTGTGTGTGTGTGTGTGTGTGTGTGGCTGGATAGCCGTACATGCATGTGAGATTCTGTCTGTGGTGAGAGAATGGTGAGTGAGAAGGTAAAATAAACTGTGTGAGGAAAGAAAATGAAAGGCTACTCTGTATTGAAGCAGAAAGGGCCTGTGTTTGAGCCCTCCAGGGGGTGGGGTTACTAATGTAAACAGGAAGTGGTTTCTTCTAGGGGCGGCGGGCCACTAACCACAGTACATCAACCACACCCACTCACCCATTCATGTAACTTTTACCTCTAATACTGATAATATGTTGGTACAATTCTAAAACTGTATTTAGACAATAGCAGGGATTAGCACTGCTGTATTCTCAGGTTTTGGAGTCACTGATACAAGACAGAATAAGACAAAATAGTAGTTTTATTAAATGATTAGTTTGGTGATACTCTGTATTTTTTCTGTTTCTCAACTAATCCCATGAAGAGGACCAAAATGAACCCGGAATGAAACCCAGAAAGAAGTGTCTGTGTGGCCAGTTATTCCTCTGTGCCATAGTGCTCCATTGTTATCCAACAGGTATTTAAAACAAATGAATGAACCGCATTGTTGGACATTGTTGTTCATTCATTATAATGAACACTGGGCACTGTAGTTTATTCAGAGTCAGCCCCACATTCTGAAAACAATCACTGGCAAACAGTCCCTGAGACATGAATGTTTAGCTCCTGTTTGAACTAACATTTGCTAAAAACTCTAGTGCCCAGCAATTTTAGAAAATCATTCGGCCATTTTAAAACAAATACAAGTATATATTTTTGATGTGTTTTTAAAGATTAAAATCTTCAGTAGGAACAAATGGGTTTGGGGATAGGTGCCACAGGAAAGAAAGTCTTGGGAAATGGAGTGGCTTACTGTTAATTTAGGTCTTTTCATGAAAGTTGCCAACAATAAGAAACATATCAACAACATAAATTGTCAGCCTTGTCCTTTAATAATTTCTTTTTCTTGAATTGAATAATCTACTCTCCAAATCTGCTGATACAGTGGTGAATTTACCCCTGCTCCACCGAACACCAATTGCTGACTTTTCAACATTCCTCACACTGTTCATTTAAGATGTTGTTCTACTCAAATGAGAGCTTTCAGTACAGTGTGAATTTAGAGTTAGGTTACAAAAGCACAAAAAGTTATGTTAAAGAATGATTGGACATTTTATGTCTTTACATCCAAGTCTTTTTAGATGTCCTTTAGCTGAAATGGTTGAAGTTGAACTATGATGTGAAAGCTCCCTGTGCAGTTATACAATCCAAACAATGCTGTTTCACTGGTGCGTATGCAAGCTTTTAGTATAATAGTAAAAGTAGAGAAGGAAAAGCCGAGCATGCAGCCAACTGTCTGCACATGCCGCGCAGCCTGAAATTGTGAAATACTCTGAATACTTGCCGAAGCACAAAACACAAGTGTTGGTGTTTATGATTTAGAGATCCATGTGCAAACCTGTCAGTAAGAAAGGCACAGATGAGGTCTTTGGCATCCTGAGACATCTCTATATCATCAGGGAAGACGAGGGAGTTCTTGTGGTTCATGATCTTCCCATAAGTTCCCACTAAGGACTCTGCATAGAAGGGAGTTTCACCTGTGGAAAAAAAAATCATGTACAATGAGTGAATTAAGGGGAAATGATAGGATTTAAATTTCCATGTATCTGCTGGGCAAAGTTGTTGATGATTATACTAATGACTCAGTCTGTCCTTTACGTAATACAGGTGCAACATCATATTCTATTAATATATGAGTCAGTAAAAAAACATGACTGAATAAACAGTAGGTCACTTACCAACCAGCAACTCATAGATAAATACTCCTACAGACCACCAGTCGCACTCCCGGCCATAGTTACCATCACCACCCTGAGACTGGAGCACCTCAGGGGAGATGTAGTCTGGCGTGCCCACAGCTGTGTCACAGTGCACCATGCCCGTCTGCAGACAAACAAATACACAAAGATATGAGACAGAGATGAGACAAAAATGGGAACAAAAGAAGGTGGAGTTTGGGGATAAAGCAGAAAATAAGGAAGAGGCTGTATTTCCAAATTTCACATGACACAAAAACAGCCACCCAGGCATTATTGTATGAGTTGAGACAAAGCTATAAAACACATTGTGGTATGGTTTTTTTTGTTGTGATCTATATGTAAAACCTGCTTGTTCCTAACTTTTTCTGTGATAAACACACAACAGTTAGGAGAGCAAATCATCTCATTAGTTCAGGCATATACTGTTTATAGTCAATTTAGAGCAAAGTCCCAACTCTACCAGGCTGTTTGATCATGTTTATATGACAAACTGTCTGCTGGTAGATTTTTAAGAAAGCTCAACTGTGTGAATCCACTTGTGAACCAGCTATTTTGAAATTGCTGTGGTAAAAACAAAAGGTGGAAAAACACTTCCTGACAGACTGCAGAGGCGGAACCTCTGCTGTGATCTAGATTGGTTGTTCAGCTCAATAACTTCTGGGGACTTGCAAAACAACCTGATGCAAGCGAGCCGCACTGGGCTGCACTTCAGAGTCTGAACACTTGGTGGTGCACCAGGGCCCAGGAAAAAAAGGCAACTTATCATGACACAAATTCATTCTCAATTCAAGAAATCCAGGAGCTGTATTCTCTTCAGAAATAAAAGACTGAAATTCCTAGGTGCTTAAAAAGACCCCCAGTCTAGATCTAAGACATTTGAACAACAGTACCACCTTAAATGCAACCTACCGAGTCCATCTTCATGCATGTGCCAAAGTCGGCCAGTTTGAGGTGTCCGTGTTGGTCCAGCAGCATGTTGTCAGGTTTAATGTCGCGGTGGATGAAGCCCATGGAGTGGATGGCGTCTAGTGCCAGCACCACTTCGGCCGTGTAGAATCGAGCCCACTTCTCTGGTATGTCGTAGTTCATGGTGAGCGTAACCAGGTCGCCCCCGGGCATGAACTCCATCACCATGTAGAGGTGACGGTCGTCTTGGAAAGCACAGCACAGCTAGGAGACAGCAATCTGAGTCACTTAATGTCATTTTAAGACCTACTGAAGAGTCATTGCTTCGATAAAGATTAGATGACAAGGTGTGCATGTCTGGGTGTGTTATCTGTGGATGATCTGTGTTTATCACAGAACAACAGAAAGGAAACCACATCACAGATTAGTATCTCCAACTTGATGACAGCATTATGAAATCAGATTGCACAAAATGGGCTGAGGGGAATCAAGAGTCATTATTTTGTCATTGAAATTCTGTATAATCTTGTCTTGTTCGATCATGTATCGAGTCCTATAAATGACAACAGCATCATGTAACCAGTTTGGTGTCAGTTTCGTGTCTACATATACCTCACATCTGTTGCCAGATGAAGAACCAGTAGGGCGGAAATGTTGCCTTTTTCAGTCTTAGTTAAAATCCAGTGAATGGACTCAGTATTTTTTCCTTAAAAACAAACACAGCCACTGGAGTTTATTTGCAACACCTTCTTTTTTAAATTCAAATTGTAATTTAAGCAGATAGGGAGATCAGAGTTAGTAGGAAAGTTATAGTACACAGAATGCTGTATGTGCACACCTGAACGATCCAGGGGCTGTTGGAAAAGGCCATGATGTGCCTCTCCTCCCAAAAGAAGGCAGAGTCTGACCGCTTGATCATCTCAAACTTGTTGAGCTGCTTCATGGCGTAGACCTTCTTAGAGGCCTTGTGACGGACCTGCAGGGGCAGCGGAGGCGGGCGGGGCAAAAAGAGGACACGTTGGCGCACAAACAGTGATAACACGACAAGGACAGTAAGAACGAGATTTGTAAGAAATGTCCGAGATAACATGAGAGACACTGCAAGAGAGGGAGGGAGACAGAAGCAGAGAGGGGAACCCATAATTGTAGTACACACCCATAGAAAGACATGCTTACACAAGATTTTGAGTGCAAACACACTAAGCCCCCTCCTTCCACACCCCCACACCAGACACACTCCTCTCTTACACACTGAGCCTGTCCAGACTCGTTTCTCCCACAAGACAATCAGCAGATACCAAACCCAATCTTCCAAGAGACAGACATCTGGAAAAACTAGATGTTTGTAAGGAATTACTGCTTTCCCTGATCATTTTTTTAAAACTCAAAGTCAATTAACTTGGTCTCGTTGTCAAGAAAGATGCCAATTATATCCGAAATACCAAAAACAGCTTGCAGATGTTTGCATTTTTCTAGATTCACAGGTTGTTGCCCTCTAGTGGTTCACGTTCCTGTTTTTTTTTGTTTGTTTGTTTTTTTTTGCTGCAAACTTCTCCATCCCAACACCTGGAGAGACTCTGCTGCTCCACCTCCATTCATATCAAACCCACACATATCTGTTGCAACACAAAAGTAAAAAAAAAAAAGAAAAAGTGCAGGGGAATGATCTCACATGTATTTATTAACCCTTCACAGAGAGAAACATCTCACCAGCTGCACTTCTCCATAGGCTCCTCTCCCAATCAGCTTCACCTTCTCGAAGTCTTCAAGCTTCACCTGCAGCTCCCGCAGCTGACTCACCGCCTTCTCATCTGCGGGAATGGACACACGTCGTTACCAAAGCAACGGAAAGGTCAAGCTGCAACCATGTGCGTTTATGTGGTTAAGTTCTGGATCAGAAAGAGACTGCAGACAGTTGTTTAAAAAGACGACCAGGGCGAGAAACTGTCATCGACCGGCCACAGTGAAAGTTATATCACCTTCATAAGACGTAATGTAACATCTGATCTGTGTCTAAGGCTCTTAAACAAAGAAACTGTGCACGCAAACACACACACACACACACACACACACAAAAAGTTGATTAGGAAAACCAGCAAGGCAGAACAAATGTCACATATACTTAACTTTTAGAGACAGTTTGGCTTTGAAACCTGCTGGAGCTAAACAGCAGTTAATTTGCGAATCAGCATTTCACTAATAATCATAATACAGACAAGTTATTGCAGTTGTTTGTTATCTCCTCTGTGACCTTCAGCAAACGACTTCTGTGCACAGTGTACCGTCTCCAGCACGTGGTCTGTCCAAGTGAGATTAAACCTTGAAGATTTTCTTGCAAGATTTGTTTTGAGTTTTTGTTCACTAGCAAACAAGTAATGAACATAATTCCTCATGGCAGAGTGTTCTTGTTATCTTTCGCTAGAAAACACCTTTATCCTGTGGGTATTCTAAGCCAAGTTTTGAGAATCTTTCCCTGCACACCACATACACACAATCACCATAACACACTGCAGCACTTACATCGGTTCAGAAACGCCTCTATGTTCTTGTTTTTCCGCAAAGCAGGGTAGTTCAAATCGTTAGCCAGTGCATTCATGGAATCCTGAAAGAACAAAAAAAATAAAGATAAATCAATCACACTTATCACACATATGTTCCTTGAAAAACTTTTTTCACTTCCATGTTTACCCCCCCCCCCCCCCAGTGTATTAAAAGCCTTATCTAGTTACATGATTGCCACTCCGATTAAGCACTATATTGGAAAAACTAATATTATTTAACACTTGAAATATTATTGCTTGAGTTTGGCTGACTTTTTCATTAACAAATTGAGAAACATCAAATATAATCAAAGCTGAATTCAAGTTCATTTATGTTGGATGGAAAGAATATTTCTATGATTCTCTCATTACTCGTGTCTTGCAAATTGTGCAACCCTGAGCTTCTGCTGGCTGATAAAAGATAGCAAAAGTGAATGAAGGGAGGATGTGAGGAAGGAAAGAATGACATTTTTGTGTGTTCTTGTAAATGAAACATGAGCGGTAGGGAAAATGAGGCCGCTAATGTGAAGCATGGCAAAAACAACGACAGCAGGGCTGGGTGTAAAGACATAACAAAAAAACCTAGTCACGTGATGCCATTACAGCCCCCCCCCACGCCCAAACACAGGCCCACCTACAGCAGCCAAAAAAACACACACACATTCCAAATCTCTACAGCTCAACACAGAGGGGCAGGGACAGCATCGGATGGAAAAGCCTGGGGGGGGGGCTAAGTCGTGTCATCAGCGCTTAAATCAGCGGTGTTGGGTTTCATGGAGAAACCTAAAATGTCTCTGTGATCCATGGACGCATAAGGCTGGCAGGGGCAGGCTGGCAGGTGTGTGGTTGGGTGGGTGGATGGGGGAGGGGGGTGTAGCATGACCCTCTGTTCCCCAAAAACAAGGGGTCAAGTGGAGTCATTCAACGTGTGTGTGTTGGTTGTGACGATGGTGGTGAGGGGTGGGGGGGGGTCTGAGCCACAGTGGTGTCTATTGGGGCCTATTTGTTCGGGGGACATGTGAGTGGGTGGACAGTGGCATGTGGAACAATTCTACACCTTTAAATAGCGGCAGTGAGGAGAGATCCCCCTGCTGCCCATCCCACAGCTACCACCCCTCCCACCCTCCACCCGCAGACGGGTGGAAATAGACCAAAAGGCTCAGAAGCTATTGTGGGACAAACAGCTTATGGGTCTGGATTCAGGCTGAGCGCTCGAGGATCTGTGATCGTTTTACACAGTGTGTGTGTGTGTGTGCGTGTGTGAGCCAGATAAAGGTATGGTTACTGCGGGTGAGCTTTCAGCCATGGCAAACTCTGTTATATTTGGATCGTATGTAAATCATGCCCTAATTTTAGCAGACTCAAATGAAGCATTTGGAGTGTGTGTGTGTGTGTGCGTGTGTGTGAGGTTTGCAGGAATGTGAGCCTGAAAATGATGAACTTGTTTGGGCTGCTGCATCCTTGCATCTGAAAACCAGTTCTCTAAAACAAAGGTTAAATACGGCCACATCTGATAAACTGATCACATGAACTGATCACACAGTATATGTCCAAATAACTGTATAAGCCAGATCAATATTGGATCGAGTATGAGCCATGACATGACCGAACCACATTAAATACAGTTTCTTGGTCAATGTCATGGTAAGAATTCGGTGTTCCCACTATCACTCATTCAGTCACGACGAGCCACCAACTTAGTGTTTTGTGCCACAGAAATCTCTGGCCTCATGTTACCTCAAGTAAAAACTACACCACTCTGTAACTAGGGTCAAGGTTCAAATGCATTGTTACCAAATCTGAATCCAGACGTGAATCTGCTAATCAAAACCTTAAACTCCCTTGTCAAATCTGTTATAGTTTTATTACTTTGAAGTGATTAAAGTTATAACTTCACACATCATTTTCTTAAGTGGTTAACTGAATGTTTGTGTGCTCATAGAAAGAAAGAGGGAACTCTAGGTGTAACACATCATGAGGTATGAAGCCTCTGCGAGTGCATCAGGTGTAATAGGCTGATAGAAATGTGCAGTGCACTGCACTGGCTGCAGGTACCTGGGTTTTATGGGTTTTGTGCTCCTCCTCTATGTGTAATGCAACTTATCCATTGATTGTAATGTGTTTTAATTGGAACTAACTCTGATTACATTCATTTTGATTACAGTACATACTAATATCTACCTTTCTGATTGACAAACATAGGCTTTTCTAAATGTCTCATACTGTATAGCTCACATTATTGACAATACTAACAGGTAAGAATTAAAGCAGGTTTGTATTGTTCTCTTGAACATTGAGTTTAGAGTTTTGCATAGAGACGGTTGGTACAAGAACAATCTGCAGCACCAGTAAGACAAAGGAGTTGACTGTGAGTTGCCAACAAGACCTGATATAGTAGAGTTTAAGTCTCTAGGAGATTCAGGTCAACAACAAATTGCATTAAACTGACAGGCCTCTGTCCTCTGTCATGATATCACACTCTTATCCTGTGATTCCTACCACTATTTACTATGGACAGTGAGTGTGTGATATCTCATGGTGTTTAAATCTCTCGTCCACTGATCAAGCCTACGACCAGTCACAGCTGAAAACAATTAGATCCAGCTTGTCTAATTTTCACCTCTGGAATCTGGACAAATCTGGACATGATTCTGTAGTTAAGGCTGGTTTGTGTGTGTGTGTCGTCACCACCCTCATAACAACACCTCCCATCTGCATCAAAATGTAAACTGTTCTTGCTCAAACAGATCCAGTTTCTGCCATTCAAAAGGGGACTGGGGGGAAAAAAAAGTTGAATGTTGAATGTCTTCCCTGATACAAACCAGGCCTGCCTCAAACTGTTCCTCAGAGTCCTGAATTAAATTTTGCACTTCCTTGTATGGTATCTGATCTGTGCATGTTTTTACATACTTTACAAAGGAGTTGTCACATACCTCTGACACACATTTGCATGGTAGCTACCTCTGTTTATCATTATATGTTTGGGTACCAACAGTGATACGGACAGAAAAGCTTTCATTCATACACATGATGCCTCCAGATGGTTTTGGTAAGTACTATAGACAGCTTGTGAAGCATAAACTGACATAAGTTACGCAACCTGTGATTATGCTATAAAAAATTGAGCGATAACAGTATTTTCACCCACATACAAGATCATTTGTAATATTGGTACTTGATCATATGGTTTTCCCCTATTGCAGCAAATGAAGTTTTAAAACTGGTTAATTTGTCTGGCCAGGAAATCCTTACATTTTAGAGCTGGAATCAGCAAATGCTTGAGGTGCTTGTGTTTTTATTTGACATATTACTTCAATAATCAATCAATTGATCAGCTAATCATCACAACACAAATCCACATAACAGTTAAATTAAATTCTGAAGCACTGACTGATTATCTTTACCCTTAATGGCAATTAATTGTAACTTAAATCATAAATTACACTTATCACTCGATTATTCAATATGTCAATGAACAGGAAATTAATGGGCAACAATTTTGATAATTGAATTATGATTTCATTCATTTTATGAAGCAAGAGGGGGTGATATTTTCTGGTTCCAGTTTTGAAGATGTAACAAGGTGCTTTATTTGATTTTAAATCGAACATCTTTAGGTTTTGGACCGCTGAACAGACAAAACAAGATGTTTGAAAATGTCACCTTAGTATCTCAGAACTTGAGTGCGTTGGACATTTTTCACTATTTTTGGACTTGGCACAGGCTAAATGATGACTCAGTTAATTGAAAAAACAACAACAGATTATTTGATAATGAAACCATCACTGCAAAACAATCAAATGCTTGAAAAGGAATTTTGTCCTACTGATTTAAAAAGAAATGCTTCAAAAAAAAAAAAACCCAACAATCTTTTGTACTCACACAACAAAAACAATTGTGGACAAACAGGAAATAGTGATGTGAGGTCACAGTGGGGGTTATCTCCATCTCAATTCCAGGAAGTGACTTCAGCTTCCTGTGTGGTAGCTCTCTGTATTAGGGAAGCATGGTGGCCATTGTTATCCAGAGCTGCTTGGAAACAGACGCAGCTGACTGTGGTGCTAAAACTGAAAATGATGACTGGTGGAAGTTTGGATGGTGAGTTGGCGTGGGCTCAAACGGATTCATTTCATGTCATGGTCCGATTAATATTATTGCATGACATGAGTTGGGCTTGTTTTGTGTGATGCTGAGAGCGGTGGCTTTACGCTGGATTTCACTTGTGACTCATCAGCACTCAGAATAGACCTGTTTCCCACTAGCAGGAACTACTGCAGACAGAAAGGTTGTTTATGTAGTGACCAGACAGCACACAACATCAAATCGCCTTTAATTGTTAACATATTGACTTCAATAATGATCCCTAAGCATGCTTGGATGGCTTTTCTTCCCAGATGTCACCAAAATAACTAACAACCACAGCTAATCTGTGGTGCCATTCTGTTAATATTAAATCTGTATGGAGCGACTGAGCATTTCCCTTCTGATTATTTCTGATGAGTGAAGGTGTGAGTCCATGTAGATAAGCATGTTCATCCAGTTTCCCTTAAGGTATCTCTAGAGTGCCTTGAAAGTATTATGTTTTACAAGAAGTACTGTGCTGGGGAAGGTTTTTGTAAGAGGAGACCTACAAGGAAAGTGGAGTTTTAGGTAACAAAAGCTGTTCCGTATCAGCTGGGAAATGTGTAGTTGAAATGTGTAGTTGTTGTCCGAGGTCGGCGTAGCAGAGGGGGAGTGGGGGGGTGGGCGACTGTTTTATCAAAGTTGGCTGAGTACATTCTTGGGACAGGTCAGAGGGAGGGCATGTCAATTAGAGGCCACACCGAGGGACTCGACAGGTAATCACAAACAGTGATGGAGTGATGAGAGAAGATGAATAAAAGAACTACCAGTTTGACTTTGCAGAGGGAACTGATTGGTTCTTTGGTCTAGTTTCATTAAGCATCAGCCTAATTCCCCCTTTTAAAATGTTTTATCGTAAATTCAATCTCCTTTTCCTGGATTCAACACAGGAAAGTACAACTCCACACTGAGTTCAGATGAGCCCCCCCCCCCCGGCTACACCCATAATTAAAAGCTAAACTAATGATAAACAGAGTTCAGGTGAATGATAAATGAATTTTTCACAGGCAGCTTAATTATCTGTCTAGAGCATTTACCAATCATTCTCTTATATCATGACAGCTTTATGTCTTTTTCTTCTCCTCTCTTTAAACTGTGTCACTGCTTTTTAATTTGTTTCTGCACTCCAGCTGTTACTTCAGACATGTCTCTTCAGGTAATTTGTGATCCAGGCAGAATAATAACTCAGGAATCAACTACGCCTGTATGCAGGTCATTATCTCTCATGTCTGAGTTATGAGACCGACCTGTATCAGACCCCGAGGGGAAATGCAAACTCACCAGTAGGGTTCCCAAGTTAAGTGCCGACTGAGGGCTCCTCATCAGGGACTCCAGCTTCTTCAGCCGGCTTTCCAGTCTGCTCTCCGCTCCCAGCATGATCACAGTACACTGTATCCAGCTCAAATGACATGAAAAAGTAAAAATACAAAAACACCTGCGGGCCCTTTTTTTGTCTCAGGACACAGGCGAGAGGTAGACACACCGCTCCGCTACTGCTTGGATCAGCTCCTCATGTCAGCTCTTCTGTAAACTGCGGCTTTGAGTAGTCAGGGTTAATTATTTATCCTCTGTCAAAGTACGCCGCCTCGCTCCTATTTCATTAGTATCTCAACAGAAAGTGAAAGCCGAGCGGACTTTTTTTTTTTTTTTTTTTTTTTTTTGGAGCCGACTGAAGACGCACTGCACTTTCAGGTGCGTCCCGTCTGCTCCCAGGTAGCTGCAGTAAAATCTGATCCGACCACAACGTGTCCAACCTGTAGGACGGACCGCTGTCGAGCTTGATTGGACAGAACAGTACTACATCCGGTTGAAACTACCAAACTAAAAGAGGTCGCGTATACAGTTTTAAAGTGGAAAAAAAACACTTCGTAACGAAAGCCACTGTAGTGAAAACAAACAAAAACAAATTAAAATCAGAGAAAAGTCAGAATTTTGAAAAAAAAAAAAAAACAAACAAAAGGAAGGAATGATTAAGATTAATGTGTAGAAAGCGAAAATACATTTTTTAAAAAGATAACAAAACATTAAGAAAACTTTGTTTGATTTGATAGAAATAATATATACATGTTCAAATATGTCTTTTACTTTTAGAACTCCTGTCTGCTTTGCATTTAATAGCTTTTGCGTCTCATTTCATGTTGGAACCTTTTACATTTGGACTCTTATTTTGTTAATACCATAAAATCAAGATCAAGCAAAAACTAATCAAAATTTTATCAGTGAGCACAAAGCAAACAAAATTAAAGCTGCGAGCAGCGTTGAACGGGCCCTCGCACCCGGCGCCCGTCGGGGGAGCGGCGACCGCGGGACCCCGGCAACCGCGGGGTCAACGCAGGTCGCAGGGCACACGCTGGCGTAACAGTTCACACTTCCGAGATGTAAAAATTTTAAATAAAAGCTTTTATGCTAATTATTTTCTGTGATAATATTTTTCAGAGCTCATCATCTGTGACAGCTCTTGGCTCTCCTGACTGTAACCTCTCTGTGGCAGCTTCTCACAGACTCAATCAACTCCTCTTCCCCTCCCCCCTCAAACACAAACACAAACACAAACACACACACACACACACAGATACCCCCTCCCAAAAGGAGATAAAACTCAGTTTTAACTTGAGTTTACAAGCTTTGAGCTTTGAGCAAAAGCATTTTTTTGCAAGTTCTGTTATTGGGTGCATATATAAATCATTTATGCTTAAACAAGGGTTATAATGAAGTTATTTGAACAGTGAATATCTCATCTGCCTAAAGTCAGGGCGAAGCCACTAACCAGCTGTAGGGATGGGTATCATTAGGATTTTATCTTTATCCATACAGACCCCTATCAGTCCAGCTCAGACTGTTACTGGTTTAAGAGAGTGAAGTTTATAGCAATTTGCAAAATTTGGAGATTAGTGACAAACTAACCAGTTAGACTACATACAGACAAGCTTTCATTTTAGCTGTTAGTAACAGTTTGCCATGAGCTTAACCAGCGTGCTGTGCTTCGTGTTAAACATGTCATGAGACTGTGGACAACGTTTGAGCCAGCTTTGACATCTGCAGATATGAGTTTCTGAAGAGGGGCCTGCTGAGGTTAGATGTGCTGAATAATATCCATTTTCATATCAGAAAAAACACTGCATTAAACATTGTCTTAGCTCACTGAGCTGAGGTCAACAGGTAATATAACCAACCTGTGAGGTGGCTCACCCCCGTAAGATAAACACATAAATGATCCCTGATAGAACCGATAATTAAAGGCACATCAGTGACAGGGAATGCTATTAAAACTAAACTATAAACTGGTGACATTAACTGCAAAAGAAGATTTTTATTGATACATTTCAGGTAGAATTTAGTTTTCAATAAGGAAAATGCTGTAAGAAACCTGAATTTGTTGCAACAAATTTAAAATAAAAGCTTTTATGCTAATTATTTTCTGTGATAATATTTTTCAGAGCTCATCATCTGTGACAGCTCTTGGCTCTCCTGACTGTAACCTCCCTGTGGCAGCTTCTCACAGACTCAATCAACTCCTCTTCCCCTCCCCCCTCAAACACACACACACAGACACACACACACAGAGACCCCCTTCCAAAAACCCATCAAAGAGTAATACAATGGCTCCATCTGTAGGATAAAGTAGAGAGTCGCAACAGGAAGTTACCCCAAAATCTGAGGTTTCAAACAGGAAGTTGGGTTTCCGAACTTTGACGGGCCAGAACCGGCACACGCTTCGACCCAAACTCACAATTTTCGGAGCCAGTCTTCCAAAAATTGTCAAGGAGGGGCTGACAACATTTGAAGTGAATCTGGTCACCCGTCTAGAAACTGGACATCACACTATAAAATATGTCATTTCCTGCTATAAATAGGTGGCGCTACAACAATTGTATGAATATTGACATATGGATGTGTGCAGATAGGTACCATTAACAATCCTGTAAAGTTTGATGCAGTTTGGACAAAGTATGGCCGAAATATAGCAAAAATAAAGCAACTTCCTGTTTCGTGGCGAGTAATCGAACTTTGAGGGGCCATAACTTCCACGCCCTTCAACAAAAACTCAAAATCTGCCGCAATTTAACATCGTCTATGTCTTAAGAACATACTATTAAGTTTTGAAGTCAATGGGATAATGCGTCTAGGACTAGTTCGCGTTCAAGCGACCCCTGGAAATGGCCAAAAACACACAATTTTTTCACCTTCCGGTCAAAATAAAAATACTTTCTGTTGGGTTTAGAATATGGCTCCAAGAGACTTTTTGGTGCGTCATGGGATGTTACATATGTGTGCAGATTTTCAGATTTTTAGGCGCAACGGGCTTGAGGGGCTGTTCCGTTTAAAAATGTAGGTGGCGCTACCGAGGGCATTTTACCACGCCCATGCTCAAGACCCCTAAATTATTAAATTTTTCGCCGTGCCTGACGCGTCTGCAAATTTTGGTAAGTTTTCACGCATGTTAAGGCCCTCAAAAAGCCGATCTAAGAGGCGGAAAAAGAAGAAAAAAAAAAATAATAATAATAATAATAATAATAATAATAATAATAAACAGACCGAAAACAAGAGGGTCCTTGCAACTCGTTGCATGGCCCCGTTGGGCCCACGCAACTCGTTGCTCGGGCCCTAAAAAGGGCCCTGTAGTGCAGTATAAAAGGTTGGTTACTGCTTTTATTTTGAAGGCAATGCTCTGCATCCGGCTTTATAGTGCCTATCCTTAGGCGACTTGACAAAAATCAATTCCATAAATGTCCTCTCTACCTGTGTACTAAGTGTTTTGAGGACTCAGTCTTGCAGTTGTGGTCTCTATCCTACCCCTGGAAAAGCCGGGGTACCACTGCCCCTCCGTAAAAACCTCCAAACACTGCTTCCAGCAAGCCCTCACTAAGCCGGAATTCCTGCTCTCTTATCTCATTCATCTGTTTTACCGTCACTGCGCAGAGTCTCGACCAACTTTCAGTATTTCAGGAATGCTGATGCGCTGCCTTGCAGACGAGCTGGCACTAAAAATAGAAATTTGCAGTGACCAGAGGGTGTGAGGAGTCCTTATCTACACCTCAAAATCTGAATCATTGTTTAAAGAGTGAGAGTTAGTGAATTACTTGCCCTGTATTCAGATTTAGAGAGATATATCACAACAAAACACAAGTGCTCAGTGAAAAAAAAAAAAAAAACACTGTAAAAATGCACCAGACATTTCCTTGCTCTTAGAATAACTTTTATTTATTTTACTTTACAAAGAGGTCTCCACCAAAGCTCTTGGTTACTGTATTCAAAAACAAACAATCTGTGAACAATCTATTCAGACAGTGGGCTAAATGTTTGACAGGGGGAGGCCAGAAAGTACCTACGAATTTCAGGCAACAAAAGCAACAAAATCTCTGAAAGAAAAGTACATTTTTGTCACACACACACACACACTGTATCAAGGTCAGACATGGCAATGATTAAAATGTGCAATAAAACCAATAACGGCAGTCTTAATAATGTCTTTTTTTGGCCTCTGGCGTCAGAGCCAAGGACCACTTGTTGACACCGCAGCTATTTGCAAGGAGTGATGTCATCACAGACTCATACAAGCTGTTGACATGAGTCCCCTCGCCGGCCGAGGATGACACTGACATACTGGTGTGACCTGTGGTGAGGATTGAGGCTGGAATGAGTGGGGAGACAGTCAAATGTGTTGCCACTGTGGGCACATACACACACAAACATAGAAACACACACACAAACTGATAGGCATGTAGTTTTGGAATGATGGCGGGGGGGGGGGGTCGGCCACATTTGGAGTTATTCTAGGAGAAGGTCATGATGACTACTCATCCCAGGGGGGACTGTTAAACTCTACATTAAGAAGAGGAGGCTCCTCTTGGTATGACACTGCTGAAATAGATGATATTCAGATTTAAAGGTAAAATAATGGCAGCGAGTTGTGGAGGGAAAAGCAATCTAGTTGGCATTGGATGACAGTCGGTTGGCACTGAGTGCAGTGTAGTGTTCTGTGTAAAGGTATGGGTTTCAGCAGACTGCCTATGGGCCCCCTGGTGCTCACACGTCAGAAAAGGGCAGGTGCAAAGTTACAAAGGCAAACACTGCTCTCTAGTGGGGACACAGTATACAAACATAAAAAGACAAGGGGCATTTAAGAGCTTCACCACTCACAAAATACAATCATCAAAGAAAAAAAAAGAAATAAAGCACTTTTTGTGAAAATCTACAGATGCATCATCCATAAGTTAATATAACATCAAATAGTATCTGTGTAGCGTTCAACTAGACAAACTGAAACCTTGCAATGGGACAAGTGTTGACAAAGCCTCTAAGTGATCTAGCTGGATCAAATCTCATTAGGTATCCCCGATAGCGGGAACTGTAATACTGATCGCTGCATACTACAGCATTGGATGGTTGAGTATAATACCACACTTGGTAATATTAGAAGTCTGTTCTTTTTTTTTCGCTGTCTTTTTAAGATTCATCTGATCAGAGCCAGAAACATAAAGAAAAAAAAAAATCAGAATCAGGATCAGTTCAACTATGCCATGAATGTTCAAGGTTTTAATTTCCCATGAAATATGCATGACACTTGCTGCTAAAAGTGATTCAAATTCTGATTTGCTGTGAAAGCTTTGGCAGACCAGGCGGATGGTGAATAGTGAGGGAGGGTCTGCAGATCACACATTTATGTACCAGCGTCATCAGGACGACTAAAAGTGTTTGCAGACCATCTCAGCTATCAGTAGGCGTCCCCTCATATACACTATGTAGTTTCAGAGGAGGCAGAGGGAGCATCATCTGTCCTCAGAGATTGTGTTATACTGCTCAGTCGTCTGTCTTAACAGCCCAGCCAGACTGTGTAAACCGCCCGAGGATAAAGTCTTAATCTCAGCAGAATTTCTCTCCTCCCCTTGAAGGAAGTGAGCAGAGTGGGGAATCACAGGCAATCAGTTATGAGGAATCAAACCTCAGAACTAGTGTGTGTACCGTATTTAGATTGGGACGGGGAAAGGCGGAGGGGAGAAGGGTATACTATATTCCTGGCCGTCGGTCAAAAAAATAAAAAAGCTCCTGAAGTCTGAGCCCCCGTCGGCCAGGTAACCCAAAACCTGGAGTGGGGAGTCAGCGTGGGATATGGGGAGAGGAACAATGTGGCTCTTTGTGCAAGCCAGGCAGAGAAAACAAACCGTTTCCCCTGGAAAGAGATCATGTTCAGGTTCCATCTGAGAAGACCACACAAGGCTGATCAGAGCTCTGTCTGCTGTGTGGAGCGAGGAGAGGAGGAGGAGGAGGGGGAGGAGGGGGAGGAGGGGGAGGAGGAGCGCATCTGGGCAGCCGCGCCAACCCGCATACACACACATAGACACACTTTAGGGCAATGTCAGACAGGAGAGAAGATCTGAGATGCTCCATATCAAACTCTCACTGAACACAACATAACACACAAGCCAGTGATACTCTTTGGTCCAAGTCAAAATGTGTGACTGTGTTGTGTTCCTCTTCCACCTCCACCTCCACACCCCCATGCTGACTTGTGATAATATGGCCATCTGGACTGCTTCCTGGGTTGGCACCCTGCTGGTCTACAGGCAGAGCAGCACTCTGGTGGGCTGAGGGACAGGCTGGAGGGTGTTAGCACTGGTGTTGTCCACAAGAGGGCGTGGCACTGAATCTGGCTCTGCCATACAGTGTTAAACAGGGAGTCTGTTCATTAGGTGGAGAGAGAGGGAGAGCGAAAAAAAACAGAAGGAGAGGGAGAATTAGTGGTGGGATGTTATACATTCTGGGCCAATTCTATGTAATTTCCATTTCTGCCATATCTTATATCGACCCCTCCTGTTCTGGACACTCATTCCTTAATCCGCCCATTTCTACATAAACACTGAGAATGAAGCTTTTAGTCATGTCAACACTCAGATAAGTGTCGCACAGGACACAGTCAAACCAAGAACATCTGGCCCCCTTTCTCTCGCGCACACTTACTTACACAGACTCTCATTCAAACACATATTAAACGTAAACAGACGCACGCACATGCATGTAAAGGGCCAAACCAGGGTTCTGTACTCCCTCTGTCCCATTGCGTTTTAGTTTCAAACGCTCAGTGAATACCCATGTGGTGGGATCAGATTACATGGGGCTATAAAATATCCCAAATAAAGGCAAGGAAAACTGAGACGAGAAAAACTGGCTGTTTCCTGAGGTGAAATCCTCCAGTTGGCTGCTGATTCTGTCAGAGAGGGAGGTTTTTTTGTTGTTGTTTTAAAAGACTTTTAGCAGTAGAAACAATAGAACAGGACAGAAATGTTCAACTCGGAGCACAGAGGTGGCCAGCTAAAGTCATTCACATACGGCAGCCAGCTCCCATTACACACAATGCAGGCCCATAAATCTGTCTGCACAACACAAGCAGCTCGCTGTGATTTCATATGTATTGGTTACTAAGGGGACGCATGAAACCACAACAAATGATGAGGAATGAAGAGTGAAGTGGGAACTCAATTAGTAAAAGGGAATCTTATAACACTGGGGTATTAGATAAAGGTTCATGTTGTACTTTCTCTGTCACCAACCATCATTTTTTAACACAATCTTTAAGGTGACCCCTGGCCTTTGAAAGGCTTGGAGCAGAATATGGAGAGAAAAGCAGGCCAGTTGAAATCCAAACCCTCTCTGTAATATCAGTGGATTAATCTCAGGGCGTACAGTAAAATGGTAACATGATCTCATTATGGCGAGATACCAGCGGGTGAGGACGACGGGTGGTGTTACAGCCGTTTGGACTACCAAACAAGCAAGTGAAATCAAGAGGCGCCTTTGACTGGTCCGAAGTAAGGAGGTTTTTCTGCTGCACTCTAACAACAACATCTGGTTGGCAGGGGACAGTGGTGGTGAGTGAAGAGGAGGAAAAGGAGTGAAAGGGGAGAGGAGAGCAGAGCGCAAAACTCGTACATGGGAGAGATGCGAGCCGGAGCCAGAACAGGGTGTCATTATGACATGTGTAATCGGATCGCTCTTGGTTCTGCCCCTGTGTTTTCTAATGAAGCCCCAAAGCTCTATCACAGCTGACGGCTGGCTCTCATATTCACAGCGCCTTGTAGTCTGCCTGACAATCACCTCTGTCTCTGTGGCGACCTAAGAGAGGTGTTTGCACTGCCTCACATTTCATATTGTAAGAAGCAGGAGTTTGACTTTGGGGTCACATATAGTTAACCTCACTTGATCTATCTCTGTCTAAGTGTCAGTTTGGACAGGACCATAACCTCAAGGTCACTGTTTTGATTCAGCTGCAGCCATCTGTCCTTAGCCAAGACAATGAGCCTACTGTTTTTTCATACATTGCAAACTGCTCTGGACAAGAGCATCTGCTAATTGGTTAAAATGTAGAAATCTTTCCCTTCCTCTTAAACAGACACACACTCACATGTCTTGGCAAAACCGAGCCTAGAAAAAAGACAGGCTGTCATGCAAACAAAGCATTGTGACTGTCAGATTGTGGTGAAGCGATTGCCTTTCAAAGTGACTCTCGCTTCTTGTGCCCTCCACCTCCTTCCCCCCTGTTGTAACCTTAGAGCACAGAGGAGTGCCAGGTTACTAGGATTCTCTCTCTTTGGCGCCATGCTGTTTAGTGACCACGCGCATACTGTGAGACCTGTGATTAAGCTCGCTCTGTGTATGTGCGAATTTGTGTATGTGCACATTTTCCAATCCCTGGTTAAATGGCATTTAAAAATAATTGCTGGTTTTTTATTTAATCTGTGGGGAATACCACATGGGTGGGGTTTGCCACACAGCACAAAGCAGTGGGATTTAGAAAGCTTATGTAAATAGAGTAAGAGTGAACTTGGCATGCTTAAATTTACCTGAAATGCTCTTCAGTAAATTCCACCCATAGGCTAACTGTGTCATGCCTTCTGCAGATGTTTGAGTAAGATAAGGGGTACAGTAGTGCTGGTCCTTCTTCCAATGTGCAATTTAGCAATGTCAGATCTAATAATACCTAGTGAAAACAAAGCTATCTATACATTGCCTCGCCCAATAATAGAATCTCTCACCTCCGTCCTCTACTTATTCTGATCTCGGATTCGTAGGCATCGCCTCTTGAGAGCTGGCTCCATGTCTCCAGCACTGGGCATATTAGCAGGGCTCCGCAGGCTACCCTTGTCCCTGAGTTTGGGCAAGAGCAGCGGGGTGGTGGTCCCACCTGTCTTAGGCGCTGTGGGCAGGGCATAGGCATGGTCCTCATCAGGAACATGGGGGTCCTCCCCTACTTCCCCAACTACTGCTAAGGGCTCTTCTAACTGACCGACTGGGCCCTCAACTCGCACTGGGCCAACAACAGAGCACTTGTTCTCCTTGATGGCCTCCAGCTCACTGATCGTGGGGTCAGGGGGTGGCACTAGTACTCTCTGGGGTAGGGAGGAGTCTGGACTGGAGGGTGCGGATGAGGGGGACATCCCATTTGGACTGTAGTCCTGAGATTTCAGAGCAGAGGGCGTGACATCGTTTGGATGATTGCTTCCTGTGGGGCTGGGAGGGGTATGTGAAGGTGGAGTGTGGGAGTCCTGGTGGTGGTAGACAGTGTCGTGTGAAGGGGACTCTGGTAGAGAAGAGGTGGGTCTGATGATGTCGTGGAGCCCTGATCTGGTACCCTGCCCAGTTCCTGACTCTGTGAGCCCTGATAGGTCCACCACTCCATTGGCACTGGGCTCCGGCTTCACTTGGGTCCGCTGAAGAACCCTTTGGATGACTTGTCGCTCTGACTGCTGCTGCTTATAGTCTGTCAGCGATTCCGACCCTGGAGCTGAGGAAGGAGATTCATTGTACTGTGCTCTGGGAGAGGATGTTCCACTATTGAGTGTGGATGTTGGGGACGGGAATGGCCTCTCTGATTTAACCCAATCGGTGTCCCTTGAGTTGGGGTCACTTGGCGAGGGGAGACCTTGAGTCAAGGGTGCACCCAATTTGTTGGCTACCAATCTGCTGTCCCCCTCTGGGATCCCTGGGGATGGCGGCCTGGTAACCCTGGATCTACTCCTGTCTGCCCCCTCTGGCACAGGCTGGATAACTCCACTGTGACTCGGAGTTTCTAGGGTTGCCTTAGAGGGGACTGGAATGGGGATAGGAATGGGTATAGGGACAGGTAGGGGAACAATGATGGGATATGGGACCAGGACAGTTGGCTGGGGCAGGAGGGGGCTAAAGGAAGGAATACCAAAGTTCATTATGGGAGGCATTGGGACGGGACCTCTTGGCATCATATTCAGAGGAGGGGAGTGCAAACCAGGGAAATAGGCTCCTGGAAAGGGGTGCATCAGTCCAGGGGGATTTATGGAGGAAGAGGTTGGGGGTTGCAGGTGAGGAGAGTGAGGAGGTCTGTGGATGGGGCTGGAGGGGGGTCCTGGGTGTCTGGGAGGGTTGGCAAGGGGGCTTTTCAGGCCCTGAGCATGAAGAGGAGGTCTAATGAAGGGAATGGGGATTTGAGGCACTGGTTGATGTTCCAGACTGGGACGAGGAGGAGGCAGAGGAGGAAGGGGAGCGGGGTGAGGTGACACCTCCACAGCAGGTGGAGGTGGAGGAGGCTGGATGGGTCTCTCCAGGGTCCTCAGCCCAGAGACAGGGACCTTGGAAGAAGAAGAAGAAGATGCCTCTGAGGAGGAGATGGAGGTGGATTCTGTTGACGCATGTATTAGTGTAGGACCTTTAGGGGAGAGGTTTCTGTGACGGGCTTCCCCTATACTGTTGTTGCTGTTCCAAGATTCAGGAGTGAGTAGCTTTTGCCCAGTGACACTGCTGTCCGCCCTCCCCTCCTGGCTGGTTCTGCTCGGGCTGGAGCTGGTGCTGGTGAGAGCTGCACGGGCTTCTCTGTAGAAAACATCCATCTTGTATTGATTCAGACACTTGGTGCTGCAGAACTGGAGTCGTTCCTCGCCAGACCCAAAGTCCAGGTATTCTTTAGTATGACGGACGTGCTTGCACCAATCACATACCTGCGGCACAGGGGAGAGAGACTGTGGGGGGTCATTGAAGTGACAGATCCTAGCAGAAGACTTTGTACAGTAATAGGAGAAAGACTTGACTTTTCCATACCTCTTAAGGTAAGAATGTGAGCTATGCGTATAAATCTGTTTTAATCTTGTAACTTCATACGTACTTATATTAATACTTTACACTGGAAAACAAAAGATACATTGATGGTGTTCTCTTACTCTGACATTGCTGTTTATTTTCAACACCAGTCTGGGCGAGTCCTCTGTATGGGGGTGCTGTGGGGATCTCTCACCATGGAGGTCTTCATCTCTGGCCTGACAGGGGAAAACCGCAGTGTGACACACATGGCAACCACTGTGAAGCACTTTGTCCGACCTGCGTTCCCTCTACTTTTGATGGATTAATTCTCCAATTCATGATGATGTAGCTGCAGTTACTTTAATTCAAAGCACTATACTGGAATCATTCAGTGGTTACTAAACCAAATTTGAGCTTCTTACATAACAAGTGCAGAAAATAGCTTATAATGAATTGCCTTGTCATCAAGGTTAAAGCAGTTTGAACTTCACACATGTTACCAAACCCTAAGGTCAATACAACAAAGGGAAATTACTGTGTTGTGAAACAGATACGTATGAATCTACAACTGAGTAGGGAGATAATGCAGGTGATGTATTGTCATATTATTAATGGCCTCACCAGTATTAATATAGGAAATTCCTCTTGATTTATGTAAGCTGATCTGCTTTGGATCTGAGTGCTCCCCCATCTCTGTGACCCACTGAGTCGTGTTGAGTTACGAAACATGAGGCAGCTGAAGGTAAGGTATGCACTGAAAGTGGACACCTCGCCCCAGGCCTTCTGGCCTTCCTCTCAGACAAGCAGCAACAAGCCAACAGCAATGCTTTTCCTCCCCGCCTCCGAAAACTTAGAGGGCTTGTTGCACACACTTTGTTCAGCCCTCCTTTTTTGTCTCTGCTATCTTGTGAATAAACCTGCCACAGTTTAAACAACAGCGAGGGCGAAAGGCGATACAGCTGCATGTCACCTCACACCAAAGAGGGTATATCTGTGTTGTAATGGAAGGTGAAAAATCATGGCAATGTGCATCAGAGCGGTTCTTTAAAGCCACTTAATGGCCAGCCCCTCCTCCATTAACGCAAAACTGATACTAAGTGTCCTCTACAAACTTTGACCTCCCTCCCACCATTCCTATACAGGCTCCTCCATAATAACTAGAAAGTGTGTTCTCAGAGACCCCCTCCCTTTTTAAATTCCTGTAAATTAATCCATCAGCTATGACCTCACGAGATCAGGGGTATCTTTTTCTGAAGGTCTGTTTACATGCCAGGAACCACTTGATGCTTGGGTCTCTTGTGTATGGGGAATGACACATAGAGTACCTGTATGTGCATGTGCTTTGTGTGTGACACTGAGCTCAACACATTCAAACATATAAAAACAAATCTTCAGATCATTCATCACCATATAAATATCAGAGTTTACATCTCACCAACAAGGGTAAATCCACAATTAAATACTTATATCAACCCACAGTGATTCTGTGTGGGCATTTTTTTTTGTTTCCGACTAACCTTATTGCGTTTGAAGTAGGCCCGTCTGCAGGCGGCGAAACACTTTTCACTGCAGAAGCTCTTGAGCTCTGAGCCCATGCATAGAGAGTAGCGTTTTACACCTTCCTTCTGGCACCAAACACACACTATCTGCACATTCTGTACGTCTTCCACTGCAGGGGAAAATCAGAGGAGAGGAGGGCAATCAGCGAGTGCAATTTGCAAAGGTATTAGCACACACCTTTGATAAAAGCTCAGCCCCAAAGGGGTGTGTATGTGTATGTGTGTGTGTGTGTGTGTGTGTGTGTGGCTGTGTGGCTGTTGGGTTTAAAAGATCTTATCATGGTGTTGATTAGAGAGGATTTCAACATCTTACCAAGACTCCAGAGAGGTGAGTCAGGTTTGATCTTTTTAAACAGAAAATGATCCTTGAGCCAATTATCTGATCAGGTATGTTAGCACGTGAGAGAATCACAGCTGGGGAGACTCCAAACCTTCAATGAATTCCTTAAAGGAATCACAGAGGGAGCCAAGAGATCCCGCTGCATCCCTGTTATTGTCAGATTATATATGAACAGTGACATATTTTATACTGTTTTGACTCAGGTTTTATTTGAGGCTACTTACATCCATACTGAGGGAATATGATCAGACCTGCAGCCTAATGGATACATACAGTAGTTCCTGCAAATTCTGAGCAGTGCACGTTACAGTTACTATGCTGTTCATCAAATATGGATGTAAACGACTTCAAATTATAAGAGTGTGGTGTTAGGGTTAGGGTCCTAGTGACCACATACCTGCTGATGGCTTTATAAGGGGAACAATGACAGGGGCACTCTTGTGCTCCTTGGGGGTGGCCAGGGATGAACTCGTCGACGAAGAGGAGGGCGAAGAGGAAGGGACGCTGGAGGACTCTCTCTCTCCGCTCTTCATGGCCAGGACTGAGTGACTGACTTTGGTGTCCAGGCTCTTGGGTTTTGGCAATGAGTTTTCTGGAAGGCATAAACATACGTAACACAATACCATGACTTGGATTTCGCCATGTAAAACAATAACACAAACCCAGTGTATGGCTAACATGATACTATAATAACTTTTTGCACCTGTGACAAAGCCCTACACTGATTTTTAGCCCAAACGTACTGAGAAACAATAGACGCATCTGAATGAATGAAACATGAGAAGTTGCAGCTACAAATTTGAACAGTGACTCAATGTCTGAACTGAAAACCTGCAGAACCTGTTAGATAGTGCAGCGTAAATTCAAGAAGAGTACTGTTCCAACGGTGAACTATCGACACCTGCCCTCACCTTTTAGCACAGACACATGCTGACGCCTCTCTCTGTAGTTTCTGATCTCATTGGCCTCGGAGTCTCTGAGATCTACCTTGTCGTATCCGTACCATCCCAGGAGCTCATTCATGGTGCTTTCTGCAAATGTCTGCATGAGAAAAAGAGGCAAAGAAATCAGTGATTAACCTTCTATGTAATGGGATAGGGTAACTGAGCCATAGCCCGCCTGCAAATGGGAAATTGTGACCGTACATCTTAGGGGTTGTTAGTGGAACTTTTTATCCTATGTTAAACATAATCAGACCTTCCTTCTCTGAATCAATGTGAGGGATTCTTTCTCGGCCCCGACCCCGTTGGAGAAATGAATACGGGCACAGTGGAGTACAGTATGACGCTTTTTCCATGATGTATTCAAGTTGTTTACTCTTGCTAAATCTGAGACGGAAAGGTTTAAAACCTAACACCAGTGTGAAATCTATGAATCATCCTTTGTTTATCTCTTTTAATTGGAAAAAAGAGGGAGAAAAGAAAACTGTTCTCCGCAGATGGGATGTGTGGTCTCTCTCTCTCTCTCTCTTTTTTTTTATTACGACCAGATGAAAAAAGAAAAAAAAAAACAAAACACAAAGGTCTCTCTCTTTATCCACCCACCTCTCTCTGTGGCTTTGGGAGAACCGGATTGGAGGAGAAACCTGATCCGGAACGGGCAGAAATCAGAGCGGGACACCCTACACCGCGGCGAGGTCCCACGGTTCTCGGAAATGCCCCACTCCTCTCCCTTCTTCTCTCTCCAATGTCCACCACTCTCTCCCTCTCTCTCTCTTTCTCTCTCTTTCTCCAGCTTTCCCTGTCCCTCCCCTCGCCTCTCTTTTTCTCTCCTCTGCCTCCCACCCCACCACCTCCCATCTTCCACCATCCACCCCAGCACCTTCCAGCCCTGACACCCGACACACCACCGCCTCTCAGGTTTCACCCTTTTCCAGCACAGCCAGTCTGCTGTGGTGGTGGTGTTGTAGTCGCTGTAGTACTGACTGCACATTCTTTCCCCTGCTTTCCTCACTACCGACCTCTGCTCTGCACTAGGGCCTCAAAGAAATGGATCTCTCCCTTGCTTGCTCACTTTCTGCTGTGTGTGTGTGTGTGTGTGTGTGTGTGTGTGTCTGGGAGAGTGTGTGGGTTGAGTGCAAGCGGTGGTATCATATCCAGCTAAATATGCCTAACGATGATTAAAGTCAAGTATCCGATGTCTGGTGCTGCGCTCGGGTCTGACGTGGAGGGAGTAGGTCCGAATGTGGTGTTGAAACAGATGTATTACAGAGACAACACTAGGCTGGACCTCAGCTGAGCAAGAAATCACTTCGCCTCCCTGCCTTCCTGTCTGCCTTTCCTCCCGTCCTCTCATCATTTGACTCATTTTAAAGGCGCACACCTCTAGGATTCTCCTTCACATTTAAAGTCTTGTGTACTTCCCATCATGCCTAATTAGAGCATTGTGACACTCTCCAGAGGGACTACACTGATGGCAACTCCTATATGCATACAGCTCAGTGTCATTTAGGCTCTGTGTTTTCTTGTTAACCAAAGACGGGCAATTTTTTCTCCTCACCCACCCCTTCACTTCCCACAATGTTGTTTTTGTTTCTTTTTGGCAGTTCAGACAAACATCTGCTTTGTGAGAGTGACAAGCCATATCCCAAACCACAGAGAGAGTTGCAGCCAAAGGCAACAAACCGGGGCCGACCCTGAGATTCAGCCCAGGCAGGCTTACATCAAGCGGGGATAGCGTTTCACATGTTTTGATTAAAATTAGTTAACTTGTAACACTACACCTCCCCTGGATATCAAACGCTACAATCCAAACCGCTTACACAAAAAGAGCACATTTCCTCTCTCACGAAAAGGCCAGAATCTCTCCTCCACCACCACCAACCCCCTCCAAAAAAAAAAGAAAGTGCTTGTCTTTTTGGATTTCTCAGCTTCGCTCCTACTCGAAGGAGCCTCAGATATCCCTTACCACCACAAGTCACAGTCTCAAATAGCCAGTGTCCAAACCCAAACAAAGCAGACAATCCATGGATTAGTTTCCATGCAGTAATAGGCTCATAATGGTGGGAGGGAATCGTGTCTGTAGCTGTGGTTTAACTTATTAATGTCTGTGCAGTAGCTGTCCTTCAAAGCAAGAGGCAGAGGAGAGGTTCTCAAAGGTCATTAGTGAACAATTATATTCTAATAGGAACTTTTATTTTGGAGAGATGTTTGCATCCTGAAAAAAAAAATAGCGTGATAGTACATTAGTGTTTTTTCCCCCAGTGCGCTGAGGAAGGGCTATTTAAAGGATATAAATGCCCTCTCTCTTTTGGAAGGCATGAGGGCAAGCCTCTGTGGTATAGCAAGTGTGAGCGCACCGCAGGAGCGGGGGAAGAAGTGACGCACATCTGGATCTCCGCTGGACATTAGAGTGTGCGCGTCCCGGCCACAGCTGGCCTGACATGGCGTCACTGGAAGGCAACGGCCAGCCTCTCCTTCACCGCTGAACATCTCCGACTAAAAACGTCCCTTTCTCTCAGTGTGCATGTGTGTGTGCGTGTGTGACATTTCCGGCTTAGACTGATAATAAATACTTATTAGAATTTGTTAAGTGTCGTCCGAGGGGACAAACTGTGCGTAAGACCCAGTGCTTTTATAAAAGCCTGCGACCAAAATGTCTCAATGGTTTATGATTGCTTACATAAAAGACACAAGAAGAGCATTCATTGAAAACAAACATTGTATGTGTCTGATTATTCCCAGCAGTGATTTGTGCACAGTTGACTGGCCTCAGTAGGAAGACGTGTGTGTGTGTGTGTGTGTGTGTGAAAAAAGTTATCACTCGGTCAAAGAGACGTCTCTGGATTAAAAACTTATCTAGCAGTGGTACACAAATTCACTCTCACCTTCATCTCCTGGTTGATCTCCCTCTTTACAGGGTGCGCGGGTTTCCTGCTGCGTTTATTTTCCGGTGGTCTCCCTTTCTCCATCTCTGGCATAGTCCTGGGTCTGGCTGGATCCGATCCGGATCAGTGTTGGGTGTCAAGCTGATAGTAGTTTTTTAGCGGAGTAGATCAGAGTGAAAGCTGTCACTCCCGGTGACAGCGGCTGTCATTCCCGGACGTCTGAGTCCTTCATCTGGGGCTTCACACCATTCGAGTCCACTGAACATGCGTGCGCTCCGGGGCTGGAGGCTCCGCCGCCCGAACAATCCCAACTCTCTCCTCTAGCACCGTCAAGCTCCGACCAGCACCAAATATACGTTTTCCGGTCAGCACTTTCAAAGCAAAACCTTACTGACAACCAATTAACGTGTCTTATAGGCTACAGCTGATAAAAAGGAAGGACAGCCAAAGTTTAACATTCAACAGCTTGGTTAAGGAGCTTTAATTATAGGGCGACTTTAACACTAAACCACTAAATACGGTCGTATCGATCCGCCAAACAAGACTTAACGTAGCCAATTAGAACGTATTTCTCAGTGATAGGCGACCATCTACCTGTCACATCTAACACGGTGAAAGGGGAAGGGCGAGAACGAGAGCCTACCAGTGGTGAGTACATGTATGTCTACAAACAAGTGTCCTCTTTTGAAAACCAAAATATGGTGACCCTAGGTACATACTAACGTTACATATTGACCATATTCACATATCTGTTGAACTGGTTCGTTCACAACCTGTGGGACGACAGCGCCTCCGAGTGACATTTTGTATCAAGCTAGCTAGCCTAGCTAATTAGCTGCGTTGCCTAAGGCAGTCTAATGTTTTCTTGCTAATTAGCTAGGCTTGCTATCAGTGCTAAATTTGTAAATCATGAGGTCCCGCAACACCAAGAGGAAGCTGTCCTGGGTTAGGGTTAGCTAGCTAGCTAACAGTGCTGTCACAGCAGCTTACTTGGAGTGTCTGTGGTAAAATTAACTGTTTGGTCAAAAGAGACGTGATGAAGCTGTATTAGCTTAATAGCTAATTAGCTATCAGTAATATCTCAGCTGAGCAATGTGCGTGGATGTCAAATTAGCAAGCAAGCTATCTACGTTCATTGTTTTTGTTTTGTTTTGTTTTTTTGCCAGTAGATGAATCATGATGATCATAGGCAGGCAGATTGTGTTGTATTTATTTTAGTTACTTATTTAAGTAAATAAGATGATTTATTCAATTAATTGTCCTATAAATCGATTTGCTGTTTGTAGGTTACACTGTGATTTACATGGATTAGAAATTCACCAGAATGCAGGACATTACATGTCTGAAACGGAAATTTTCCTGCAGGAAAGTAAAAAAGTAATAATTTACAGATATAAAGTAAACCTGTCCTACTTATGCCTCCGGAGCTCAGTTAAAATTTTGCCCTGGCTATGCCCTGAACCACTGTGAAACACATCAGGGAAGAGCCTCTGGTAAAGACTTGTTTTTTTTTTGTTGTTGTTTTGTTTTTTTTAATTATGCAGCAGTTCACCAAAATAAACAAATAACCAAACAAAAACTAAAACATATTGTATTTGAATAAATAGAAGGAACAATAACAATGTTTTTGTTACTTTCCGCTTTTATTTTGAAAGCTAAATCGTCTGGCTTCCGGTCTTACCCATGCTCTCTCTGCCTAACTTGACGCCCGCCCTCTCCGGATAGGGAGGGGAGGGCCCTCTCTGATTTGGTGTAACCCAACACCTGGCGCCCACCCCTCCCAAATCTCGACAGATACATTTCATAAGGAATGCAAAGACTGTGTTTTATCTGAGGGGACACAGTACAAACACTGTCTGTATACTCTTGTCTTAAAATAAAGAGATGAAAAGAGCGCTGTGAGTTAAACGATACCATGGCAGAATGTTTGGGGCTTTTCTCAAATGGCATCTGTTTGATCACTGCCTCTGTGTGTGTATAACTGTGTGTGTGTGCTGTACAAGAAACACCTGAAATGTCCACATTTGGCCCCTGAGCCACCCTTTGCCTGAGGAAAAGTACTACATGCCTGAGGGCAGGATTATGTTCTGTGTCTGTGTGAAAATAAGAGCTTTGAACATAAACATTTGTCCCGTGGTTATTCCTGCGATGGTAAAGGCCAGAGGATTTATTACAATATCATGTTTCCCAGCTGGTGATGAGATGATCAAGTTGATTTCAGAGACATAAACAAACATCAGTGTCATTTCAGACCACTTTTACTTATCCGCCATTTATTATATTCTATTAAAAAGCTCAATTTTAACTGGATTCATTCTTAAAGATGGTTATGTCATTACCAAAAATGTAGGCAGCTGGGTTTAGATGACTCCTCTGCATCCTTGAACGCCTCTCTTTTGCAGGACTTTCACTTGCTCGCCCAACCCCATGCAGAGAGACAGACAGGTAGACAGACAGGCGGGGACAGGAGGGTTGTTTCAGAAAGCCTCTCTCTCTTTCTCCCTGTCTCCCTGTCTCCAGCCTTCCCCTCAGCCCGCTCTGGTTGGAGGAATCCAGGGACCACGCTCGTGTAAACAGAAACCCGATCCAGAGCGCAGAGCTTGGGTTTCGCCCCCTCGTAGACCCACTGATGATACCCGATCCGGCTCGGCTTTGGGAACAGGGCTTATCTGATGCCTCACAAAAGGCCCCTCTCTCTCGCTCTCTCTCCAGCTCTCCATAACAGCGCACATCTGGTGCCTCTGCAGGGAGCGCTGTCCCTTTGGGTTCCTCTTGGGGGTGAAGGCGGGGATAAGACCGGCTCACTATTCCCTCAGAAATCCACTTAGACCAATGACACAGGACTAGAGAGCATTTATGGGTCTAGAGTTACAATCCCCAACATCTGGACCGAATCATAAAAATTGGCCACTTTGTGTATCATTACTTGTATTATTGTCCACGGACACATGATTACAGTGAACTTATCCTGTCAGTTTAGGAGATGATTGAAAAGGTTCAGTCTGTCCATATACAGTAGAGTCTGATTCCCCACCTCCTCCTGTGCTTTACAGTGATGTGCTGCCACCGTAGGGGGGCGATGTCTACCCATCAGTTTTGAATGGTTGGCCAGTGAATATAGCCCGGTGTTTTCCCTGCATCAAATTACATGCAAATATAGTTGTCATGCTCAGACCATCTGTGTTTCTGGCCCAGTGACCAATAAACTGACCTGTAACATATAAAACAATTTCAGTTGTTGTTTGCATTTACATTTGACTAGCAATTCCAATATGTCCCTCAACAAATGAATTCCCCAGAACTAATACAGCGACCTGTCCTGCACATAAAATCTAGATTATATATAATAAGGATGTGTGTGCACTACAGCCAACAAAATGTAGGTTTCTAATCAAAACTTTGACAGTCCTGTCCAAATTTCATGTTTCCACCCAAACAAAACCTTAATTGAAACCAACATTGTACGTGATGATAAACCTGTGTAAACCAGCCTGAAAATTGCCTTTGGTCAATGGCCTATCAGTGACCCATTACTCTTACATATACAACATATAATCCAACTAAATATGATCCGTTGTTTAATAGCTGTTGTTGTTGCTGTACTGAAGTTGCACACCCTCCCCAGTTTAGTGTTGCTACATTTTGTTTGTATCTGTCTTTATCTGTGTTGTCAATATGTATTGTTTCTCTAATGTCTATAAAATAGAAGGTTATTCGTTTTAAGAAATGGATAAGAAACAAAAGTCCTGCTCATACGTATTAATTTTCCTTTTTTTTCTTTAATTAAACTTATTATTACTTATTATTTACTCTCACAGACTTTAGGACAAGAATGCCAAAAGGGTGATGATAGAATATATGATCACTTCTTAAATATACATATTAAATTGTATGTAAACCTTCATTGCCAAAATTTAAGTGGCTTGAATGTCCATGTAACGAACAAAACTTTTGTTTTCATTTTTAAATGTGGCCACTAGGTGTCGCTGATGCCATATTTATACAGCCTAATCTGAGGAGACTGTTTAACAGGTTGTATTAACTTTTCAGTTTGCCATTTTTCTGCCTTGTCATTCGATAGTTTTTTGTCACTTTCTCGTTAATACAGCAATACAAATAAATTAGTTTTATCAACTGAAATATCATCTCAATTGAACCTAATTACAGCCTAAACAGCCTGTAAATCCTTATCACCATGGCAACATAACGGCCGGAGCAGGTGTAGTTGCCGGTTGGACTTATTTGGTCGTAACAGCGGTGAAAATAATTTCTTTTTCGACAAAGAGCCCGAGGAGCCATTGAGTAACCCACTTCAAACACATGGCAGTACACTGGAAAACTGTCAGGACAGGGATGGATCCCTGGCGATCAGCTGACCTCTCAAATGTTTTAATAGCCCACTACTGTCTATACAATTAGCCTAAAGTGAGTAATTATATCCACAGTTGATGTTCCTGCGGTCAAACCAATCTCCATTATTATATTACATTTCTTTGTAACTCTAAAAGCCACCATGTCCGGGACTCTGTGTCAGTGCATCCTATAGGGCTACGTCACGGACCTGCAGCAGCTGGTATAAAAAGCTCCGTCTGATGCAGCGTCCACATTAGAGACAAGCAGCGTCTGTGGGCATCCTCCTCCATCTGGCCAAATTACTGCAAACAAACAAAAAAATTAAAACAAAATTTTAAAAAATGTCGAAAATGACGATCGTTCAGCTTGGAGTGATTGTGTTCGCCATATGTTTATCAACACAGGTAAGATAACATTTCTGCTCCTTTTTCAAACGTTTTGCAGCCGTGAAATTGATGTTAGGTAGTGGGCCGGTAGGGGAGGGGGGTTGTCTTTATTTACGGCGAGAAATTAACTGTGGTGATGGGTTATCTGACTTTAATGATGTTTGCAGTCAGGGCTTACATGTTAATAACAAGGTGGTCTGATGGTTTGGATTACAGCAGGCGAGACTTGAAGCTCTCTTGGGAAATTAACATGATCCTGGATTCTAGTCAGTCGATTTATAAATCGATGTGTGGCTTTAATTAAATTACATTCCCAGTTATTTTCCACTTCTTTATTTTTTCCTTACATGTATTTTTACTTCTTGATCAGTTTACTCTCCAGTGAATTAATGATTCAGGTCTAGTGTATTGTCTACCTGAGCTAAGGTGGGGAGAGAATCTAAAGTTACTTTTCGGTGAGGTGAGCCAAACGAAACCTGACACGCTCGAGCAGAAACGTAGATATCTCTTATCTGTTTTGTTCACCAACCAGCCATCCATTGTAGTTAAACAGTATATAACGCTGGCTTGATGATTAAGCAAAATTAGCAGTGTTGGAATAGTTTAAAACTTGGTAAACATTGACATTTTAATTAATTCCAAGTGTTTTGGAATGATTTGGGCCTGTGCCATAACCTGAGTATCTGTCATTAACTTGAATCCATTGTTACCAAGCTTGATCAGTTTACAGCCTTTTTAATGTGTCTGGTATTTCCTCAAAACCATGCAGAGGCTTTGGTACAGAAAAGTTTTGAACCTTCCTCATTCACCCATCTTCCTCCTCCTCTTCTTCAAACAGGTGGTCTCCCAGTCTCCCAACAGCACAACCTCCATGGGGACAAACTCCACCTCCACCCCCAACGCCACCACCATGGCCACAGGAACCTACAGCAGTTCGGCCAACTCCACCTCCCCCACTGGAGCAGGTGTCTCGCTGCAAGCAGGCACCTTCTCCTTCCTGGTCCCCGCCATCATGGCAGCTTCTCTCCTGCAGCGCTACTGTTGAAACTCCCACAGCCCACCCTCACCTCCTTTTTCCTCTGCCTCAGCACTCCTCCTCCTCCTTCTCAGTCCCCCCACCCCATCGTCCCACCCAGTCCAGCCTCGCCCTTCTCTCACAGAGACCACAAGACTAACATGGATGGACTCCACAACCTTCTTCGTCCTCCTTAAATAATAATAAAAAATATGTCATTCAAGACATTTCTTTTAATAAGGGGGTTTACCTTTCACCTGGAGATCATCAACAAGCCCCCCTCCCCCAACTCCAACCCCAAACCCCCTCCCACACCCTAAAGCCCCTTGCAAGGAATCAAAAGGAATGGCGGTGCACACAGCTTCCCTTTTGGCTTGCGTTTCCATAGTCACGCCATCACTTTTTGGAGATGCTCAGGGCTGCGGTTGTCATGTCACATGTCTTGATTGAAATGCGGACCACTTGAGTGTACAGAGGTTCTTTTTTGTGGCTTCAAATCCACCTGGCAATCAATATCAGAATGGGTTTTTTTTTGTCTGTTAAAGTGAAATTTGGCACATACAGTAGGGGATTTAAAAAGGTGTGAGCCAGATGACATTTTTAGTTGGGTTTTATTCATAATTTGGCTCTTCAGTCTTTTTATTAGGAAATGTCACAGAGATGTATGTAGCAATTAAGTTGCCACAGGACTTGTGTCAGTTTTGCCTTGTGATTTTTAAAGAGTTGTGGTCTTTTACAATGAGGGTTTGATTGACACCCCACCCCCCACCCCCTCATCCATGGGTTAGACCCAGGAAATGACTGTATGTATAACCTTATGGGAAGGGTTGATGTTAGATTTATATTTCCCCCTTATAGTTTATATTTTGTATAAATGGAAATGTTGTACTGTTTATTAGTTTGGGTATAAGATTATGGAAGAAATGACAATGTACAATAAATTATGAAAAATGACAACTGTAATTGTTTCTTTGATTCTCCTTTTGTTTAACTTTGGCTAGAAATGTTCATTTTTCTTGTGAAACCGGCACTTAAACCAATATTTTAAAAACCATTACCTAAGTCTTGTTATTCTCACCTCCACATTTGCATGGATTTCTTCCCATACAATCACCCTGATTTAGTTCATTTAAAGGGTGTGGCAATGTTGTATTCATCGTTACCGAGCTGCCAGCCAGTCTAGACAGGCAGCTGCTGAGCTACAGGCCAGAGATGGACTCAGCATTCCCTGATGCCCCCTCTGATCTCCTCTGGATTAGTGCCAGAACAGCACTGACTGACTAGATATGAAACAGCACCAGCCTCTGTGGTATTCTAGTGATGTCCAAAGTCGAAACAAGCCTGTGTGCAACATTTAGATCATTATGATTTGTCAGTTTGTTTCTACAAGGAGCAGAAAAAAAAAGCCATAAAACAGCTGACAGCATGCAGAAACCTGCTATTCCAGTCAGGTGTTTGAAATTCATTATATATATCTCTCGGTTACTGGAAGAATAAAGATGAGTTTAAAGAGCCCCGGGGGGACGCAATGTCATATTTGATTAGGTATTTAAACAAGGTTGGTGTTTGGCTGTTACTCGACACTGTCTGGTCCTGTCTATGTCCCATTGCTTAATTCCCTAACAGCTGCAGAGCATGGAAAAATATCTGTATAGACACACACTAATAACAGTTCAATTTAGTATGGATTTCCAATGAAACATCTTTGTGATGTACTTAATGGAAGAGGAGTTTATCTTGAAATGGAATATGCACCATTGGGTGAAAACAGCCCCCCTCATGTAGTAATATGACAGTTTAAAAGCAATTTATGGCAGAATGGCAGATGTAAGCTATTCTTTTCCATTTTTCCATTTCTAACAATAAAGTCTGAGGTGTGAAATTCATTCAGTGGAATTTGTATCATTTTCCATTTATCTAAGTTCCTTTTGTGGTTACTTAAAACCTTACTTTGTTTGCACTTTTTCACTGCTGGTCTGGCAGGCAGACAAGTTAAAGTTGATTTTAAAAAAAGGCGACCAACAAAGGCAAAGACATCAAACATATCGCCTATGTGACTGAGCTGTGTGATAGCAGAGTGAGTATTGCGTGCAGCTCGGAAATGCCTCAGCATCAGTAAAGCCAGCCTCGTGACTCATTAGCCCAGCCTATTGTCTCTCAATCCTCTCTGCACTATTAACCTCTCCCCCCACAACTCCATCTCCCCACCAACTCCCTTCCCTTTTAACATCCCTTTTCCGGATCTATCCATTTACTGTCCTCTACCAGTCTGGTCTGTGGGGACTGTGTAAATGTGGGCTCTCAAAAATGACTAAGGGTTTTCCTCTCCTAAATCCTGTTGAAAACATGATTTCATTAAGTACTATTGTTATAGACATGGGAAAACACAAAATGATGTGAAATGCACAAACAGTACATCACTGAAAACAATCCACATTAATGAATTAAAATGGTACTCAGCATCAGTCTTCATATATAAAAGGTAATCAGGCTCTTTATCCAATGTACGAATTGTCCCACTGTAGTTAAATGACAGTGCCTCAGGTTATGAAGCCATTTATTCCAGGTATATAGAGCATAAAATCTAAAAGCAGTCTTTCCTGTATCACCGCCAACCTGAAGAATCTGGAGCACCAGCCTGATAAACTTAAAACTCTATTCAATAAGAAACATCAACTAAATTAAAAAATGTATTTGCCAAAATACTTCATGAAAACTCTTTCTCTAAACATTTTTTTCCACATATAGAAAGAATAACTCACTCTTTGGCATAAAATGGATATATTAATTCAATATGCATTTCCACAGCTGGAGACAGCTTTTAGCAAGTAAACAAATGAAGAGGTTTTTCAGTAAATAAAGCCAATAACCAATGATTTTATATACACATGATCAAATAAAGAGAATGACTAATTCCTTTGGTGTCATATGAGATGGACTATTTTTATACATCTTAGAACTATCAAAATTACACAAATTTTGTAACTACAGTCTGGCAATCTTACTTGTGTTAACACATTTACACAGCTCCCGTAGGTTTGGTTAAAGACAAGATTTTTTCTATTGAGTCACTGAAAACAAAATATTATATCTGACTTATTCTGTGGATACCCAACAATGACATAGGAGATTGTTGTGTGGATCCTTATGAATCTGAATCACTTTAACACCATGAAGTTGTCTTTCTCTTACCCCATCCCCCACTCCCCTCTCCCTGTCTAAACCCAACCGGTCGAGGCAGATGGCTGCCCACCCTGAGTCCGGTTCTGCTCGAGGTTTCTGCCTCTTAAAAGGAAATTTTTCCTTGCCACAGTCGCCTAGTGCTTGCTCATGGTGGGATCTGTTGGGTTTCTCTCTGTAAATTTTATAAGATAAGAGTACGGTCTAGACCTGCTCTATATGTACAGTGCCTCGAGACTTCTGTTGTGAATTGGCGCTATATAAATAAAATTTGACTTGACTTTTGACAAGTGAACAACTTTCACACTGTACAGTCAGTGATAGACAGGTAATTGTACCATGTTTATCAATCAATCATCAATTTCCTACCAAGCTTTGCTGGGCTAACATTTTGGCTCATGAGAGAATTAATAACATAATGTGCAGTGGTACTTTATTGATTCACAGAAAATTGTTTCAATAAACATGTTTCCATCTTCCTATTTTCCCCTGTCATCTTATCTTAGTACAGTATTTGGCTGAGTCATGCAGAAGGGTCTCTCAACTGTCTTCAGTTTTCCTCCATTGTTGCTCTTTTCCTCCCTTTAATTCACTCTCTGAGCTAAAATGAGAAGCAAAACATTGCTTGTAATACTTCTCAGAACTGGCCTTTTGAAAGGAGACCTCGATTTCAAAGTGGTGATCTGCAAGATTCTTGATTTATTAGTTTTGACCGCCGATCGCTGGAATGTCACATGAAACATCAGAGTTGGTGTATTTTTCCTGCTGATGAAGTTCTGTAGGGCTAGTCAGTGTCTGTTCATCTGCTGTGTGTACTGCAGTCCCCTCTGACTGTTCTGAATCAGCCAGAGTTCCTGCTGCCAGTAACATCAGAGGCACTACTTCCTGTGTGCCAGATTTATTTATTTTTTTTCCTGGAAAGACCCATTAGACAAAGGCTGTTAGCAATGACAGCAATTGTAAAAGCATTCATGGTGAAATTGCTGTTGTACTACAGCAACTGGCAATAAAAAGACAAATAAGAAGTCACAAAATGGAACAAATCTCCCAAACAATATGTGAAATAGTTTTATATTTTTAATGTCATATTTTGTGATCAATAATGAAGGTTACACTGACTTTTAGTTAAAAAAAAGAAGAGAGACAGAAAGAAAAATAAATGGGATTATAACTGACTAGGAACTTCAAATGAATGTTAGTCCTCTGTCAGTTTAACTTTCTTTCTCTTCCACTATATGTTTCCTGGCAGTTTACCTTGCCATCCATACTGTCCCCGTGAGCCTGGATGACACACAGTCACCTTTTTTCTGGTGTGAGGTATGACACCCAACAGACCTTTAATCATTGATTTGCTCTATGAATTATTCAGATGGCCGCCAGTGTTGCAGGGACAATGTCACACACACACACAGATAATGCTCTACTCCCAGCCCCATGTGGACACCCCTCTCCTGAGGGCCTTTCATACATTTCTTTGTTGTGTAAAAACGAGTGGTGTGATCACATGGTCATAATTAATTCGTTATGTTGTGAAATTGGAGAGACGTGTGCTCTGTGAATGATAGTAAAGTGTCCATTTTTGTGTGTTTGTGTGGTGACAACTGATGTTAGATACAGTACTCTTGTTTCTGTCATTATGGGCCGCAGCCTCCTGACTTGTCTCATGTTTCAGGACTGTAGTAAGACACAATTTACTACAAGGTTGCTATAGCAGCAATAAAGCAGCTTTTTAGAGATTTAATCTATATATTTAACTGATGAAGATATATAACTTGTTTCCCCTCCTCTTATCCACTTAGTTTTTTGGATCTAGACTTCAGCTGCATGAGAGAGTTTAGCTTCCACTCTAATTAGGAGTTTGTTTTGGGCTCATGAATAATCCATTTCACACCTTGCTCAAATGTTCAGCTCAGGGTCACACCTGTGCAGCCCTGAGCTTGTTGCCTGGTTCCCAAAATCTGCTCAAAACCAGGTGATCATAGAGGGAGATTTCAGAGATAGAATTAAAAAAATCTTAAATGGTCAAAACAGCTACAGGAGCTGACAGCAGCTGCTCACACACTCTCCTCACAGCCTAGCCTTAATTTGCTTAGTAGAGAGACAACACAACGAACTGCGACAACAGGTAGCAGCCACAGTAAACTCCTTCATTTTAAATGAAAATACTATGTAAATACTGCACAGGAGATATACTGTGATTCACACTACATAAGTGAACTAAATACGTTATAGTTACGGTTTTATTAATGGTCAATATATAATTATTATTTTATATGCTATTTATTATCGTTTGGGTTGCCAGGTTGTGAAAAATCTTTCTGGCTGGTGTCCTCTCAAGTTGATAATGATGCTTTTAGAAATGTTAGTAATCCGTTAATACATTTTTGTGGGGTTCATGCTTTCTAATAAGCCATCAAGTCTGATTATAAGTTGTTAATAAATGCATATTGATCCAGATTGTCTGCAGGTTTTTCCGAGAAGCTAAGTGCTCCATCAAAGGTGTTTTCCTGGATTAAAGAGCATATCAGACAAGTGTCCTGCAAGAGAATGCCTGTCAGAAGAAATGTTCACAGCCTGGCAAAACTTATACCTATTAATGGCTTATAAATAATTCAGACAACATTCATAAATAATTTGATTATGATTAATAAAGCTACTAGTTACAGCTTTTAAATGCTTTATAAATGGTGACTTATCGGAAAGTGGTACTATATATCATTCAAGCCAACCAAATGAATATTTAACACCTAGCCCTGATGTATACTTTTGCTAATTTTCCTAAAAAAGTGCCCAGTCAATTATATCAGTCAGGAGCACAAATTTATGTTTGATATAAAATGTTGCTGTAAAATGTTTCCCTGCTGCTATGTGAGTTTATACAGTTGTACCACAACTGATGTCATCTTGTCAAAACCCATCAGATCAGGACAGAATGTTGGTCAAGCTGGTCTTATTCAGACTATATGAATGATTTAGAAATATTGTATATGTTATGTAACTGATCAAGCTCAAGACGTACAAACTCAAGGAGGTGCTGTGTCCTTAAACCTGCAACTGGGTTGTTTTTCAAAAAACGCCAGGTCATTCAAATCACAGTGGGTCCTGCTGCTGGAGAACCAAATTTGTTAGCAACCTAGAGTCCCATTGCAAGCAAAAGCAAGGACCATGTGAGTCAAGTGTTTACTCAAAGACCAAGACAATTTACAAAAATTTACATTTTTGCAAACCCCCTCTTTCAGATTTGCAAGGTTTCTAAGAGTCTTAACCTTAATAAGTTAAAGTTCATCATTCAGTCATCATTTACAGTCAAATAAACTACTTATTCATGAGTTGATGATATTTAATTGAGTTGTCCTCATCAGCAAGTATGCACTTTTATATACAGCACACTTGACACACATGATAAACCATTTAAACCTATTGTTAAACTATGTGGTACACTAAACATTTAATAACTGTGCTTTATGATGGCTGGGAATTCTTTAACTTAAATATTTATTGTGAATATTACAGGGTCTTTGCACATTACTAGATATATACTGTGCAAGTGAAAAAGTCAGCCAATCAGTCAAATTTTTAAAATCTTTTTAAGCTCTGTGGTGCTGTAACTGAAATATACTTTGAGGTGGTTGGATTATCATTGTCCTTTCACAGCCGATCACTTCTTCTGTCCTGTTTATGCAAATCCTCTGTTCCTGTTGACTGCGGTTGCTGTTGCCTGTGTGGACATTTTCCCTGTGCCTGTTGTTTATAGACAGTTTTAGCCATCAAATGCAGCTTATACCTTGTGAGACCATAGATATCACATTATTTAATTTCTCGTCCTTACTTAGAAATGTTGAAAGTGAGGGTAAATTAGTTTTTGGGTTGTCATGGTAACAATTTGCCAGCTGTTTGTGCCTAAATAACAAGGCTAAGCTGACTAAGCTGTGACTGAGCATTATTTAAATAAATTATATTTTGTGAGATTTTCTCACTGTATGGTGTATGTGCTTAATCATTAGCATTTTCCTTGATTTTCAGAGGCTGAAAACCCAAGGATAGACAGACAGTGACTCCCAAAACACACAAAAAGCAACAAACCTCTTTAATAAATTACACATTAAACCACAATTATAAAGACAGCTACAACACAACAGATTACCACAACACCTACCAATATTGTCCAACATTAATTGATGGACCAGACAAAGATTTAATAGCTCAAGAGAGAGCAATAGAAGTACTCTCATCACTGCAAAACACAGAGCTCGTGCTGAAGCATAAACGAGTCCCTGGATCTTTTCTTCTTGATTTTTATGGCATCTAAAGCAGCATCAAAAGGCCTCTGGTCAGACTCATCCTATAGGGTGTGACCAGAGAGAGCACAAACTGCTGCTCCCTTCTCCAACCACCTCTGCTGAATATTTGTACTGTTCCTCACCCTTGCCAGAAAGCTCATTTCACTGGGTGCTCCAATTTTATTTTTATTGATTGAGCTGCCAAACCAGACTCCAGCACCGAGGGATAAAACAGTTTGAATAGAACGCTAATGAAACAAGGTTATTCCCTTGACACAGAAAGAAAGAATTTGTTTTTCTGTGAAATAACAATAATGTGCAAGTAATAATAATTTCCATTTCTTTCCAATTTTCTTGCCTTTTGTTAAACACGCTTTGAACACAGGTTTTGTTGCCATGCTTTTTACGTTGGCTGATTGATTTTTTGATTGGTTGGTTTTTGTGTGTGATTAACGCTAATTAAGCCAAAAACCTGGAAACCACAGTGTGAAACAACATAGAAATGTGAAAAGTAAACTGCAGAAAACATCAGTGACAGATTTTTGTAAAAATTAAATCAATTGTAAATTCATTTTTAAAAAAGAGCCACAGGAACATTTTAGCAACAGGAAGGAAAGAGGAAGGAAAAGGGGAAAAGTGGACAAAAAGCCTGTAAATCAGCTGAAAGGTCCTTCCTGCCAGATGGTGTGCTGTACTTATCTTTTTTTTCTGCCCTGGCCCTGATTGGAAGCTTGTTGCTTTTCAGACAGAACGAAGCTCCCCTTTGCTGGACCAACAGACAGCTAAAGTGGATCAATTAACATAGATGGAGGCAGACCTCTATTAAAGCTGTTTGCTTTCTCTCATTTTCACTAATCGCATATAGCTCATCAATTAGGACCATAAATGGTTCCTCTGTTCCTGATTCGCGTCCAGTGGCTTCTGGTTGCCATGGAAGCCAAACAATGGAAACGATGTTTGACACCAGTGCCTGGAAAACTGTCCTGCTGGGGTAAATGTGCCTCTCCTCAGTCCAGATGAGGAGTATTTCTCTTTACGACTCCTCAGTTCTGGACACGCACAGTGGCCTCTGTGTGATGAGACAGGTGGAGTTATAATTGAGTATGCTTCACAGCCAGTAACATAAATTTATATTTGCTTTGCTGTCGTGTAAAATTTCGACCCCTTTGTGAGCCTTGCATGCCCCTGTTTAATTCGACAGAGAGCAAGAGCCCACAGAGCTAACCTGATTTCATAAGCAGATCTGGTTGTATCCCAGTTTTGCAGCGCTGCTGTCCCTGCTGTCGGTGGGTACCAAACTCAGAGCGTCCTCCGAGAGCGGCTCTCGTCTAACTAACTGCATATCTAGGACAAACCATCCTCCTCTCTCTCCCTCTCTCTGTCTGACCTTTTGGAAGGACACCTGATGCCACATGATGGCACCTGTTTGCTGGGAATAGCTTCCACCCACTGTGTGTCGAAAGAAGGCTACATGAGAAGCCCTAGCCAGAAACCTACAATGTACATAAACTAATCCTGGACACAATGACTGTTGAATACATTGATGCGTGAGAGAGAGAGTCTGTGTACGTCTCAGTACCATCTGGTCTACGAGGCAACGGAGAATCAAAGCTATTTCTTCAAGCTGCACTTGCCTGTCAGAAACATCTGACAAATTGAGAGCTGCGCACAGAAAATTCACACACTTAAAAACTGGTTTTCCTGCCAAGAAACTTGAAGGGATCTCATTAGAAGCAACTGAAAATCAGACATTTTATAGTTCAGTATTTGTCAAATTTAGTAAAAGCCAATTGTGTGCAAATGGAAAAAACATGAATGTTATATATGCCTCAACTTTTGTGAACCAGCTTTCCATTACCGCCTGGTACAGGCAGTTTGAAGTAGATTTTGACCACTTCAGCTGTTTGCCAACATTATAATCAGAATTTGTGCAGATATTTAATATTTTTAAATTTGACCATCATGTTCCCAGAGCTCCAAGTTTAGAGCTGTTTATTCCTGTCATGTTGCCAAAAACTCTTAAACAAAATTTGAAGCAACTACAACAAACTTTTATTGAAACATACCAGTGGATTACGTATTTGTGGAAAAGTGGCTTTAAAGATCTTAAATATTCTGTTATTTCTGACACATTTTGTATAAACTGCATCTAGCTATAAGTCACAGAGACAAGACTAGTCACCACAGCTGTTCATCTTCTTTTCATAAATGTCATCACTTATTATCACCCTCACTCAGTTCTGCATCACTGTATGTGTGATATCTGGAGCGAACTCTGGAGCTGTTCCCTTGTACAGGAAGCAAAAAAGAATCAATTCCACAGCGTCCAAAGCAGAGGCCAGCTGAGCCAAAAGAACTGCTGACTCTAATGCTGTCGGATGAAGTGATTATTTTCATTTCCTGTCTCCCTCTCTCTGTCTCTCCCTTTATTTTTTTGATATTGGACATCTATGAACTGATTTTTTACACAGTCAGCCACAGATTTTCTATGAATTTTTAAACTCCTGTTCAGTAAAGTTGACTCACGTTCATTTGAAATCTCACAGTCCCTAAAGAGAGTTCAACCCCTTCTCCTAGTGTCTATTCACAAAGGAATGTATACTTCTATGGAACATTTTCCACAACTAGGTGAGCCTTGGGCTGATTGGGACTGCTGCCAAATCCATTTTTTAAAAACTACACTGACTTTCAGACCCACTGAGATAATTGCTGTGCAAAGAAATATATATATGTTCATTTTTACATTTGAACCAATGGCACAGCTCTGTGTACATATCCTTTGGCAACTAATACACAGTTTGACCTGCAGCTAATGTTTTTTCTACTCAGTTTACATATCACTATGTGTTTACTTGTGATATTTACATAAAGATATCATCTAGTAGTCTTTCTCACCTAAGATAAATACAGGCAGCAGAACAAGAGATCAGTTTTTTCTGTTGATAATATAGATCTTTTTTTATTTTTTAAAAAGGGACATCAGACAGAAAGAGACTAAAACATCTAAAAACTGCTGTGGTGTTTGTGTAGAATTTTTTTTTGTTTGAAAACAAAAAGAGGGAGGGAGGTTTTTTCAATATAAAAACCTGGTGAGGACATGCAATGATGGAGATGGAAATGGTTTACAGTTACAAAAACATACAAGATGGCACACCATAATTCCACTCTGTGCCTCATTATATCACACACCCAACTACTATGTTAGAAATTGTGCCTCTTACATGGACTGAGGAGCTTTTTTCCTTGATGATGTCTCATTAGCAGCCTGTCAGCTCGACTCACAACCCCTCCACACCTCCTCCCGGCCGTCTCTTCTTCCTACACTCCACCAGCAGGCACTGACATTTGTGTAATGAATGTGGTTCATTTTCAGGCGGCTGCCCAATTAGGTGTAAGACACTGTGGACTCGGGAGAAAGTTTACTTGTACTTGTGTAAATGTGGTGTTCTCTAGTAAAGAACTGTGCAGATTATATTTGATCTCTGCAAAGTATATTAGAAAGATCATTTATTCAGTATTTACTACACATGCACATTCATAAAGCTTAGAACATATTGTTTTAGGTGCTTCCTCTTATCTAAATCCAAACTAGACCTAAGAAGCTGTAGTTATGTTATACATGTTGGATTTGAAAGTTTAAAATCACTCTGTTAAGGAAAAATTAGGTTTTTTGGGAAACATGCTTATTCCCTTTCTAGCAGAGTTACAGGACAAGATCGATGCTCCCAATCTGTCCATCAGAATAAAGTGGAAGCCAGGAGATGGTTAGCTTAGCTTAGCATAAAGACAGGAAACAGAAGGAAACTGCTGAGCGTGGTATCAAATTTCTCATCTTAGTGAGAAAAGTGAGTGAGAGTGGCTCCCTGTGTTTGAGTGTTGCAGCTAGTACTTTACATGCTGATTTGATTGCCGATGTCAACAGACAAGTTTAGACTACATTCTGAAAGTATCATTCCTCGCTAAGGTTATAAAGTATCAGCCTCTTGTAAATAAGTTCTTTCCCAATGTTTGTGAATGAACACAGACTACTTGTGTTTACCTTTAGTCGTCTGGGTAATGTAGTGTGCTTAAAATGGGGGTGAGGGGTGTGTGGATGGCAGGTATGCCAATAGGAAGGGTTCAGACGCTGCCAAGGAGCTGTTATTGGCATTTACTAAAGTTATTGGACACGCTGCATTTTGTATCCTTAGTTGGAACAAATGTAGAAACACAATCAATCACACAGTTTACAGTGGAGTTTTGTATCAGTCATTGTTTATGCTCTGGAGTTTGTTAATCAGGTGAATACAAATAAATGTACTGAAATAAGCGTGTGTGTGTGTGTGTGTGTGTGTGTGCTCTTCTATGTCTTTGTCAGGACCAGTTTACAATGTGAGAATGGTTGGGTTTGGAGAATGAGGACAAGTGGCTGGTTTTCACTCCTTCAAACTGCTTTCTGACAGTTAAAAAGAGTAAATCAGGTTTAGGTTCAGGTTAGGGCAAGGGTTGGAGAGGCATTGGTTATAGTGATGGTTAAGCTTGGAGAGCGCTGACGCCATTCAGTCTGTGCTTTTTTAATGCATCTGTAAATAAAACTCCTGTATTGACACAAAAAACAAATGAGTTCAAGCCTTTGCTGTCAGGCCAAAATTTGCTTGCAGACACTTTTACAGTTTTTGTCTAGGTAAATACATCTTTGCTGTAAATATTTAACTTGCATCATGTTTTAGTTTTTCCCCCATCATTCAGACATTATGTTGTGTAAGCTTGTGTGCCTCATGGCAACTAAACTTGACAAATGTAAATATAAAAGAAGAGACACAGTGAGACTGCAGACTAGAGAAAAGTGGTTAATAGTGTCTTCAAAGTGTAAAGACATGAAGAAACATTTTTAAATATACACACATGAACTTAATTCTGTGATCAGACCTTCAGCTGGAATGAGTTTTTCTAATTTGATCAACTTTGACAAAAAGTCTATGTGTGTGATACTCTGATTCAACATATATAATTCTCTAATTTCCAGGATAAACAGAGACAGTTCATAATACGGTTCATTATATTTCCACTGCTGTACTTGCAGTGTGGAGGAAGCCTGTAGATAAGATGCTATCTGTGAGATGAACAGCAGAGCACATTGTGTTTCCTGTATCACTGCTGTGGACTGCCTACACTGTGTGTGTGTGAATGCGTGTGTGTGTAGACAACCTAGGAATTAAACATAGGTCATGGGATTACACTAAACCATTTAAATTCTCTCTGTTTTTTTATTGAAAGCCTGTGACCATTAAATATACGAAGCCCCAAAATTAAATAAAGAACTAATCATGAAATATACATGGATAAATGATGTAAATCTCACTCAATGTACGAAATTTCAAATTTTCAATTTTCAGAATTTTCAGAATACTTATCACAGGTGTAAACACCCCTTTAAACTTAAGGAACAACAGTGTTAAAGTAATTCTGAATCAACCAACAAGAGGCTGCTGTTGTAAATGAATACAGCAACAACATAACTAACTAATCTCTCCTTTTATTTACAGCAGCCTAACAAGGCTCCACATGCTACCACCTAGCCAGCTAACTAGCTAGGTGGAGTTGTGAGTCTGGATTATTACTCAACTTCAAAGTGAAGAACAAGTGTTAATATCATTATCCAGAGGATTTATTCAGAGTTATCTCAGCAGTGTTTCACTTGTGATGATGTTTCTCAAAGAAAAACAACTCTGTGAAGGGCAAAAAGACGCTAAAAGGGTTCAGGATGTCTACGGGTTAGCAATGTGTTTTTATTAATGAAGTAGAAATAAAACTGGTAATATCACAATAAAAAGGATGAAGTAACATTTGAGTTGGAACAATTTCACAGTTTATTGTTTCATATCTTCATTTTAAATAGTTTACTGGTGTGATTATGAAATTCATAATGCTTTCTTTATCTGTTTGATATTAAGTCCATGGGGTAGCACAGTCATTTTCCTCATTCTTTTTCATAATAATGGTGAACTGTGCAAAATCAAAATACAATCATTAATAGCATAATTAAAAGCATAAAGCATAATTAAAAGATATCAACATCAATGCAATGCACTGATGTTCACCACATGTCAACATATCATGCATATGCTTAGATTATATGTTAAAATTGTGTATTATGAAAGCAATGTTTTTTAAGCATGTACAAATTAGTATAATGTGTTTAATTTGCACATATTAAGATCTAAGTAAGCTGAGTGAGCAGATCCTTGCGTGTTAAAGCTCTTTTTTGTGTTTGCATATCGCTTTATTTACAACAGTCTACCTTCTATCCCTGTCAGCCAGGAGAGTGGACACTTGGATAACAACTGGTTTTTATCTCAGAGTACATTTTAAAATATTATATAAGCTCACAAACTGATACATTACAAATGAGTGTTATATATGAGTATATTTAAACAGTAGAACATTCATCCATGTCCTGAAGACTGATATAATGAGCTTGTACGCTCCAGGTGTGTTGGTTCTTTCTGTTGTCTAGTCCCTGCTGTGAATGTATGCTCACTGATGTGCCCCTGAGGGGAGGGCAAATTAGAAAATCCAGTTAGATGACACATAACATGGCCACTAAAGTGACCATAAAAAAACTAATATTATATATGTGGTTCCCCTGAGAGACCTTGTGGTCTAGCTCATTAAACACATATTCTCCTCTTAACACAAAACAGGATTAAGTTTATCTCAGGTAGAAGATGAAAAATAAATACAAAAATAGACACCATTTTACATCCATGTAAAAACCAACAGGGATGATATGTAAAGATGCCTCTGGGTTTCTTGTAGCTGCCTTGAAATGACAGTCAGTATCCTCTGCACTAGTGTATGACCTATTCAAGAAAAAATGGGGCAGTTACCAAGGAGAGAAACCAATCGTTCATTCTAAAAATATAATCTTGGAGCCCATGCTAGTGAGTGGTTGCACTGCGCAGTCCTCTTTTCTTTCTTCCTGCTGAGGCTCAGAAGGAGCTGGTCTGTCACATAATAAACAATGCTTGTCTGATCATTATCCAAGCAGCGCGTGGCCATTCGTGCCCGACCTTACCACAGACTCACTGTTTAGCCGTGGCGTGCCAAGCAGCTGGAGCTTTGTCAGCTAATTGGTTTGTTTGACTTTGGGAAGAATTTAAAAGGAGCGGGATGATAGCAGAAAATAAATACAGGGAACAACAGGTGAAAAAGATGCTAAAGGAGAAAGAACTCACGTTGCTATGGAATATTTTGTTCCTTGTGCAGGGGAGATAGGTGACTTGAGGGGGGGTTAAAGTCTGGACAGTCCTTTCTACAAGACCACTAAATGAAATTAGATCAATGCTGTAATTTTTTTTAGAGCAACCATGTGATTTGGGCCACAGGTCCCAAGATGGAAAGGAGGCCTAGAAAAGCTACACATGGTGTTGAAGGGAAAGAATGACTCGCCTGAAAAACACCAATTTAAGACAGATGCTTCTCTCACAGTGCGACCCAGTCTTGCCATGGGGAGCTGGTCAACAAGAAATTTTCAATAGTGGTTATTTTTGTCAGGTTGGTACCTGAAAGATGACACCCTCTAGTCTCAGTAACATAGAATTTAAGGTTTTGTTTTTCTGGGGTTTCTGTTTTTTTTTTTTTTTTTTTTTTTTTTGGGCCGCAGCCAGTGGTATAATTCATTAGACAGACCCACTGTAATGAACCAGCATAAACAAAGCACCCAATTTCCAGTGTGTCCCCTTTCCCTTGGGAGCTGTGATCATAATGACAGTGCTGTTTGTTGCTTGGTTTCATGCTGAATCATGATCACACAGCCACAAGCCCCCGTCCTCTTTCTTTTCTCACCTCTCTCCCTTTGGTCTCTGCCAAAAGGGAACATCAATTCTGCTTGCAGATTATGTCATTTGCATGTGACAAGTGTGATTTGTTTTATTTTTTTATTTATTTAAGCAGCCTATAATCACGATAACATTGAGTCAACTGAGATGCCTCTTCGTCTTATTTTTCATTCCTCATGAGATCTCCTGAGTGGAGGCCATGTCGCTCCTGCAGTAGCAATCTGTCCAGCAGTGATCTGTAATGGTCAGCAACAGGAGAGCTTTTTGCTTTAAGCACACTTCTTGTTGTTTGAATGGCAACCAGCTTAAAGTGGAGTAACCCCCAGTTCAAAGAATTAAAAGGCCAACAGTGATAAGCTGTGGTCCAGGCATTGACAGGGCTTCTTGTTTGTGACCACATTCTCTAAATGAATCTTTAAGACGTGCAGGGAGAAGCTAATGCCTGATCATAATTGTGAAGCATCATGTAAACATTAAAACAAACCCCAGTGTAGCCCCCCTGTGTATAACTCAAGGATAAACAGATAATGATTTCTGCCCATTTGCCTCTGGTTTTCTTTGCTGATCTGTGCTCTGTCCATTAGTCTATGCTACACTGGCATGTAATCCCCCCATTTGTCTCCAGCTGATGGAGCACTCAGCAGTCATTTTACTGTTGAGTAGGCCTCTCAAACATATTGAGTTATAATTTTTTCATGTAGACTTGCATTTTTATGATAATAGACTATTATTGCTACATAATGGATGTTTGTGTTTGAGCCGTGATGGAGCCAGTGCAATTAAATTCTTCCATCTCTATTAGAATTTAGGTTTGTTGATGTTTTTGGTTTGTTACTGTACAGCATTTCATTAAAACATAAATTATCAATGTCATATTATTATGCTTATCAAATAATAATATATCATCATTGTTATTCCTGTTGTTGTTTGGACAGTGAACACAAAAACAATACAACAATAAATGGCAACAATAAAATTAAAAAAAAAACAACAACAACAAATAATATTAAATTATTATTATAACATTAAATTCAACGACAACAACAACAATAATAATAATAATAATAATAATAATAATAATAATAATAATAATAATACGTCAGAGCCCGTTCCAGCCCTTCTCTTTCTCCATTGGCTAGAATATTTAGCTGCTGAATCCTGATTGGCTATCGCCGTGTGTCAAAGGTTACCTTGTTATGTAGCCATCTAACCGGAGAGGGGTGTGTTATCTGTTAATTTTTGTTACAATATGAACTCTTTCAACCTAATATAACACTCGATAATACACTTGACGTGCACCGGGCTCTTGTCGCTTATTTAGTTTATCGTTATGTCGATTTTTGCCTGATATCTGAGCGGTGACAACCTGGGCATGCTAATGTTAGCCGAGTAGCTACCTAGCTAGTCAGCCAGCTAACTTAGTGACAAATATTCTTCTAGATGTCATGTTGCTTGAAGAGCTGACCTTGTAGGCACAGCCAGCTGAAGGACGACTTAAATGGGTTCTGTCAGAGCCATGGTATCAACCAGGCTCCTGTGTTTGCTCAGCGCTAAAGTCGCAGGCTCGAGCAAAACATTAGCCAGGGCAGGGTGCAGTGTGTGCTTCAAGAGACATGTCAGCAGTTCACCTTCAAGGCTGCAGAGCTGCATGTCAGCCTGGGTCATTGATCAGTATGGCACTAATGGGGTTTTGAGGTACACAGAAGACATTACTATACCCACCGTCAGTTCCCCCAGTGAGGTGATGATTAAAGTCCATGCGGCTAGTCTCAACCCTCTTGATATATCTATGAGGGGTAAGTGTTGGACCAATACTCATCAGAGACACGTAAAGACATTCTCAGTGGTTTGTTGAATTTTCTTTTAACATACCCACTCCCTCTCTCCACTTACAGGTGGTTATGGAGCTAAATTGCTTAAATTAAGAAGGGATCCAATGTCTGTGATGGACAGTGATAGTGAGTTTCCTCTGATTCTGGGTCGTGATGTGTCTGGTGTAGTGGTGGACTGTGGATCTGAGGTCACCCACTTTGCTCCAGGAGATGAGGTAGGAGCTGCACTGTCTTTTGGGAGATGTACATGTAATTTTTAAATTGCAGCGTCGTCATACACTCAGTTACCACTTTATCAGGTTAGGTACACTTGTAAACTCGAAGTCTAATCCAACATCACAGCTATAAATTCTATCTTTACAAAGATAATAATGTTCTGTTTTGACTGACACTGCCTGAAAGGTATTTATTTAACTTTATGTTTACAGTCGAGGTTGTAGTGCTGTGGTGTTGCTAATGTTCTGCCCACTTCATTTCTAAACATGAGGGGGAACAACTATTAGAAACACCACTAGCTATGATCTCAGTTATGAACATAACATTAAATTAACACCTGTCTGACAGTGTCAACAAAAACTGAACATTATGAGCTTGAATGTAGAGTTTGTGGCACATTTGTTTAATTGGATTGCATTGAATTATATAGGTGTATATAATAAAGTGGCCAGGGAGTGTCCAAATTGTAGTATAGTGGAAGATAGATAAACATAGTTAAATAACTGGACATGTTTTTTTTTGTGGTTAATCCAGCAAATTAAATACCATAGATATCAATATTTTGCAACACTGCATGTGATGACATAACACAGAGGTTCTTGAAATTGACGAATTTGTGATGATCAACAGGATAGGATAGCAGAGAAAATTATTTTACACAAAGTCATATGTAAATATATATAAGTTTCTCTAATCTTCACCATTTTCTCTTGAGAATTACTGTGTAACTGTACACCCTCAGGGCTCTAAAAATAATTGCATAAAACAGAGGGAAAAAGCAGTCTTTGGTTGAACTTGTCATAACCCATAGAGATATGACACAGGCAATGAGGGTTCATGAGGCGACATTGCTTATTTTTAAGGGGTCACACGTCAAAAAGGTTGGGAACTGGGTTGAACACACCCAAAGGTGTAAAAGAGACAGTTACCACAGTATAAACGCTAAGACAAAATAGCTGATTTTATGCAAATGTGTATTGTTTCACAACATATATCATTAGCTTGCCCACCCCTAATGCAACTCCAAAGTCAAGTCATTCTCAGACATTTTCTTGGAAGAAACATCAAGCTCTTTCTGCTTGGTCATCATCACAAGTGTGACTCTCAGTAATTTAAGACGTCTACTTTGTGGACTGTCTCCCACATATTCACATTATTGTGTTTCAGACAGAAATGCAATTATGCAAATTTGACTTAAAATGAATGTGATTAAATAATAGTACAAAAGACCAGTAAAACTTTCCATATATAGTACTCAAGTAATCAGTTTACTGACTAAGAGCTTAATAGCCGATTAACCAGATACAGAGGCTATGAGTGGGCAGTTAAATGGAGTCGTGTTCAGCATGTTAAATGCCATATTTGTGTTCCAGGTGTGGGCTGCTGTTCCTCCATGGAAACAAGGATGTCTGGCAGAATTTGTGACTCTAACAGAGTATGAGGTGAGTTACAGAACCAGTAGAGTCATATGATTGCAGCATATTTCATCATCAAATAACTGACATACTGTAAGACTGTGAATAAATAAATGGAAAGAGCTGATTGAGAGCTCTTATGTAAATTGTAAAAATGTATTGACCAAAAGTTTGGAAGGAGTGTGCCCTGTTATGTAGTCCTGCAGTGTAAGAAGTAATTAGCATTAAGCTTGTTTGGTTGCAGGAGCCACTGTGGCAGCAATTACAGAGACACACACAAATTGCTCTGTGTTTTTGTTGCTGTACTGTACTTCATTTATTCAGCAGCTCCTAGCTAACCGCCCTCACAGCAGTGATTAGACTGAAATTTTAATTGAAAATTAAAAAGAGTGTTGACATGTTGATATCTCTGTAATTCTTGACATTGCTTGTGCGTCTTGTTTTTGCAGGTTTCTCATAAGCCAGAATTACTGAGTCACACAGAGGCAGCATCCATACCTTATGTAGCCAGCACTGCTCTGTCTGCACTTGTCAATGCAGGTGGTCTTTGCAGAGACAGCTCTTCAGATAAAAGGCAAGCATCAACTTTGTGTTGAACCCTATCCCCTTTCACCGTTTATGCACAGAACATGGAAAATGTGAATCACAGTATTGGAGTAATAGCACAAAGTCCCTGAAAAATATTATAAATTGTCATCAAGGCTTTCTTAATGTGCTCCTTTCCTGTCCTGCAGACCTTTACTTTGATAAGACAACTTTTTCATCACATTCATTTCAGTGGTGAAATTGGTCCTTGGTTTCATTCTAATTGGCATCAAAAACGTTTTGAGATCTTGCCTTTAACCCATAGACTATAAAAAATGTAACCTGATGTGCAACCTAATGGAACTTTCACTCCTCCTCAAATGTAATAGCCTCCAATTCAAATCCCTTTTTATCCCAAGAGGTTTTCACTTCTTTTAGTAGCTTCACTTAAATGAGTCACACAGTAATTGAATGACCCTCTGGTTGCTGGGGTTTCTCCTCCTAGAGTTTTGATCACTGGAGGATCGGGAGGTGTTGGAACGTTCTCCATTCAGGTAAGGCTGAGTCTCTTTTAAGTTCTTCATGAGTATGATGCCACTTGCTGTGTCCGTATGAATATTCCTGGTGTCTTTCTTTGTGTGCTGCCAGTTACTGAAGGCCTGGGGCGCCCATGTAACAGTTACCTGCTCCCAGAACGCAGAGGGCCTTGTTCGAGGGCTGGGGGCAGATGAGGTGGTGGACTATACAACGGGGGATGTGGCTGAACAACTAGAAATGATGGAGAAGTATGTATTGTTCCTGTGAAAAGTGTTCATTTTTAGAAGTAATGAGACTGTCAAACTGTACAGTATGTTATGTGTAAGAAGTTTACTTTTTTTTAACAGATCAGATCAGAGCAGAATGTTTTTTTTTTTTTACCAGCCTCAAGCCCAGAATCTAATGAAATAGCATTAAAGCCTGTGCCAGTCCAATAAAGGTGCTAATGAAAAGGAATCATCCAGGACTGCTAAAATTATGTGCACCTCTCCCCCCTTGAAACACCACCAAATGTGATAAACATCCTACTGTCAGCATGGCACACATGCTCACTGACTCACTTTCTAGTTTCCATGGATACCAGGGCTCAAGGCCTGAGTGGACACTAGTTCACCCCTCTCCCCCGCCCCCAAAATAAACCCTGGCTTTAGCTTGAGGACAAAACAAACATACTGACATACTCTTTAAATCATAATTCTGACAACATGTAGGATATTGACCTGAGATAAAGTATAATCTCAAACCTGCTATGAAGTGTGTGTGTGTGTGTGTGTGTGTGTGTGTGTGTGTGTGTGTGTGTGTGTGTATTTCAGTATTTTAAACCTCCACTGGGATTCCTCTAAGTTTGACTGATTATGTTTGCATGCTTAGATTTGACTTGATTTTGGACAACGTCGGTGGCGATACGGAGCAGTGGGCGATAGGCTTGCTGAAGCCCTGGTCTGGGGCAAAGTACATCACACTGGTAACACCGTTGCTCCTCAGCACTGATTCCATGGGCTTGCTGGATGGGACGATTCATGCTGGATTCACACTGCACACCAAGGCCATACAGGTAAACGCGAGCAAAACCAACTTTTGATTTCAACGCTGAATCAAGCAAAACTGATGTGAAAGACTACACTATTGTTTGCAGAATGCTTACCATCCCGTTGTTTATTTTTATGAAATGCTTTGCGGCTGGCACTTTCGATGAAGCCATTAGCATGGGTGTGGACTGCAGGTGCTCCCAAACTGAAATTAAATACTTGAGCTTCAGTGGCATTGAAAGATAATATTGTGTAATGGATGTTCACCTGTTCCAGCCAGTAGAGGTTTTTGCTGTTTTATTTCCACTAAGTTGATCAGATGAATCAAAGTTCAGTTGAAAGCAGGATTAAGTCATGTCATAACTTGACTTGGCTTCATAGCCTCTCATTCCTCTCATTCTCCCTCTGCAGAGGTGGTTTATTCTTGTTTTGTAGGAATCTACGCTACAAGTTATAATAAATTTCACTGTGTGCAGCTGAAGAGGGAATTTGGGTTTGAGTCCCTGCATGTGTACACCTTATGTTGTTGCGTGTGTGTCCCGTCTCACCAGCTGCTCAGCTGGTGGAATACATGTGTAATCAGGGTAGTGGGTGAATAGGTGAGGACGGGGTGGAACTGCCGTAGGAACTGAGTCAAGCGGTGGAGACAGTGGTGACAGCATGGCTGGCGGTGTGTGTGGCGTGAGTTGTGCGGTCTAGACTGTGTGTGTGAGAGTGTGGGTGTTGCAGCATGTGTGTGTGTGTGCATGTGTTTGCTGCTGAACCAGCAGTATTTGGTGTTTGTGCAGATTGTGGCCGGCTATCTCCCCCCCGACAAATACCAGTGTTTGTGTGTTTCTTGCCAAGCCTCCGGGCCCCTTTGTCCACCACGGGAGCAGCCAGCTGGTCAGTTTGGCGGGGTTCAGTTGCAGCAGTCACACCCTCAGTGGCCAACTCTGGACAGCATGTCTCTTTCATCTGGGAGATCACAGTGCAATTGAGCCCTCTAGTGTCAAACCTCTTGGCAGCACTGAATGATCAGGAAGAATCTGTTGTTTTTCCAGGCAAGCAGGGATAGCTTTACCAAAGCCTAAGAGGTGTGGCAAAGTGATACCACATAACAATATATTATGATCAAATGTCAAGCAATATTGAATTTCCAGATTAGCAGATGGGCGTTTGTTTCTTTCCTTTTTTTCTCATTATATTTGAGGTGAGGTGAACATTTTCTTCCCTTGTAAAATAATTAAGTTGACAAAACAACATGTTTGCCAACACAGTTTTCTGTGTGTGGATTAAATTTTTAAGAAAAATCGAAACAGTTACCATGGAGATAATTCTAGTGATGTTACTATTTGTAAATTATAGCAGGAATAATAACTTAGCACTGAGTTCACTTGAAAGTCAGATTTGGTTTGTAGGAAACCCCAGTGACCTTCAGTAGCAGTAGCTTGGTAGTCATTAAGGTATAATAGGAACAGGTTTATCAGCAAATTTGCAAAGCTTAGTTTTTCTCTCACATAATCCATGTAGTTACCTATTTGATATGATGTTACCCAAGTCACTGAGATGATAGGGTTCCTCCAGCATGCATTATATGTGAGTGCTGACTTGGTTTCCTTTTATAACTCAAAATACTCATATTCAAATCTTGACTTTACTCGGGGTCTCCCATTTTCAGTTGAGTCATTTTTAGTATTATGTTAAAACCTGTGACATTTATAAAAATGGTGAAAGCAAATTAGGACCTGGAAACCTTTACATGCTGCTTCCTTATCTTTTCATACCCAGATAAAAGCTCTGTGCTTTCTTTTATGTCCCAGTGAGGTGAAAAACTGACTGCCTTCTAATCATTGCCTCCACTCTGTTCTCCTCTTAGAACATAATATCAAGCGGAGTCTTCTACCGGTGGGGATTTTATGCTCCAGATGGGCCCGCCCTGGATGAGGTCAAAAAGCTGGTGGATGCGGGGAAGGTACTGCACTGCCTGATTACTGACATTACACATACTTGTCATTCAGGACCAATTATACTGATGGGATGGGGAGATGGAAATCCTCTCATTTGCACATCAGTCACAGCCTGATAGTGAAATTCATGCAGAGATGGAGATCATACAACACACTGAATATGAACATGCCATGGTTTCCATACATGTCTGTATTCAAGGCTCCCCTGTGTCTTTGTTAAGGTGTAAGCATTCCCGCTGTGCTGGTTGGTTAGTTGGTGGTGTGCACAGTTGGCTGCTGGGCGATCAAGTCAGGCGCCAGGAGACGGTGAATGGATTTTTAAACAGTGCTGAGCAGCCATTCGCAAAAGTGCGTGGGACCTCTGTCCTTTTGTCCCGGGGCTTACACCGAGCGGCGCACTCAGACCAGTGGCGGGAAGCTGTGGACACACACACACGCACGCACACAGCACCCCCCACAAAACACACACACATGCATGCACACTCTCTCTGCATGTCCTATTCTCAGTCAGAAGTGTGGATAGTTTCCAGTGTGACGCCACTGCGCTGCCCCATTCATTGTTAACGACAAGAGATGCTGACCAACAAGCCTGGCTGCTCACGTTGTGGGACTAGCACAGGATTGTCCAGCCTCATCACATTCTGAACCCCTCCCTCACCATCTCACAGTTGTGGCTATGAAAGTAGAGATGATGTAGCATTAGCAACTTGTGGGTGTTTGTTTGCCTGAATAGATTAAATAATATGATGACAATAGTTTCCCATTGATGTGCATTGGGAAAAAGACATCTATCGTCTTTATACAAATAGTACTGTAATTATTAATTTTGTCTGGGTTAGAGTATTTAAAGCATGGTGTTTACTCCATCAGCACAATTTAGAAAGCACATGTTGTCACAGAAAAATATGTGTAATTGACTCCATTGTCAAACTGTCAATACTAATTGTGCTGGCTGATGAAGCATTCCTCCCATCCACTTCCCCACCCATTAAAACAAAAGCTAGGATCAGATACTATTCACCTTCTCTCTGATATGCTTAGGGTTTAAATCTAATCTCTTAATTGTTTCCTGACTGTTGTTTTTAAGCTCATATTCCTGATACACATTTTTTGCTGTTTCATTACAGATCCTGCCGGTCGTGGAGGCCCAGTTTCCTTTTACCCAGGTGCCCCAGGCTTTTCAGAAGTTGGAGCAAGGCCATGCCAGAGGGAAGACAGTAGTCAGAGTGGCTGAAAAAGACGACACACAGGCAGAGGAGTTGGCGCAGAATATCTGCACAGACACTGCGGAGTCAGAGCTAGGAGTGCAAGGTACAGCCAAGCAAAACTGAAGAGAGGAAGCAGAGTGTCAGGAGAATAAAGCATCTGTAATTCTTCTCACTTTTACAAGGCAATTCTTGACAGCAGCAGGATGTATTATCCAAACAAATCAGAGGTGCTGTTGCTGTGCAGCAGACTACAAGTGTGATCTGAGCTTGTAATGGGACCGTGCCAAAGGCTGTTGTTCTTGTTAAACCTTACAACCTACTGTACTGGCTTGAAGTTTTCACAAGGTGCTCGAGTTATGCTGCAGTCATGTCATGGTGAAGTTCCTGGAATTACCAACTGCAGGACTAATAAATACCATCCAGGTCAGGATCCAGCTGGTGATTAGCCAGGCTTTTGGTAGCTTTGTGGTTGCAGAAATCTGTCCAACAAGGAGCTCCATAATAAAACAAAAGGTCTGTTACATACTATACAATGAGCTTTAAATGTTTGTCAATAGATGTGTTTATGTCTAGTACCAGGTGAAGCAGAGGAAACACGATACAACAGGTAACCATTTGCATTCTTTTGCATTTGCACAGTCACCACGTTGAGTTGTTTGACAACTCCCGTGAGCGCTTGCATGTCCGTTTCCCATCATCGCCTCATATCTCACATTGTGTCGAGGCATCATACAGTAGAGTAATCTGAGCGGGAAACATTGGTTCAACCTTTGGGGAACAACAAATAATGAAACTCTAAAACTGAAACATTTAGCTTCTATACTTATATACACCAAGGGCAGGTCATTCTACTGTACAATGTATCTGAGAAATTTATTGACAAAAATACTTTTATTTTGAAAACAGACTTGTGTGTATAGTTCTGATTAAACAAAGATAAAAGACACATTTCAGGTGAAACAGTATTTTTTGCTTGCATGCAGCTGGAATATACTGTATAATATGACATGGCATAAAAATATATGAAAATGTGTTAACACTGTTTAAGTTAATTAACATCAGGCAAACAGAATTATCCAATAAAAAGACAAAATACTAACCTTTGGATATATTACCAGAACTGTAAAAGATTACGTATTACAAGTTCAGACTCCACTGTTTGCGTGTTCAGTGGGTAATCGTACATTCATATGGATTTATCCATAGCTCTCCACGTTGACCTCTTTAGAAATTTTTATAGTTCTTCTCCCTCAGCGAAGGTGCAGCATCTACAGTGGCGTACCTCGTCCTTGAGCACTTGTCAGGCAGCTGCAGAACAAAGCCTCCGACGCTGCGCCTCTGATAACATTAGGATTTGTTTCAGCTTCTCCAATGTTTTCAGATAATCTCCACGTCCCACCTTTGTTGGAGTTTGTTTGGATCAAGTGAGTTCAGAATCAGTTGGTTTTTGTCATAGTGATGGCCCCCTAGAAGAGAAATATGTTTTTTAATTAATATTTTAATATGACTATTATCATTATCCTGGGTAGTTAAGTATTTTTTTTTCAAGTGGGTGCCTCATCTACTCAAAGCTCACTGTATATCATTAAAGATAAATGACATATTCATGGATAACGAGACATTCAAAAACCTTATCCTGTCTTGAATGTGATTATATGATAATGTTAATGATATTTTAATTTTCATATATTTCATTTAAATATCACCTATAATACTACACCTCAGTGCAGTGAATGATAGTTTGTACAGTTACATCATTTAGTCCACAAGGTGTCACTAATTGACAGTGATTCATGCTGACTGCCAGGACGTAAATAAGCACAGAGTGCACACAGTGACTCATCTTACAGCCATATTGGTGCTGCTGGACTGTTTGAATAAAAGTTAGTAATTCATGTATAGAGGTTGAATTCTAAGTAGAAGACTGTAGTGTTGTGGAGGACGATGAAAGCCTTGTGCGTTTAAATGAGCCTGAGAACATGCATACCGAAGTTTGACAGACACTTTGAATTACTTCACTGGGATTGTGAAAGCTTTCTGACATTTGAATTCCCAGTGGCAGACTCATCCCAGCTAGCAGCTAGTAGTTCCTCTCAGATATGGATGCTCACCTTTGACTTCCAGGACCAGATCAGGGGTGGGGGTGTAGCAGATAAAGCCCTCAGGAGTGATACTCCAGAGGTTGATTTGGTTGTGCGGCTCTGGGGTGAGACCCACGCGACTTCCTGCCATGGTCACGCTGCCGCTGGGACTCAGGCAGCACTCCTCCAGCAGCTGGAAACACAAGTAGAAGAGTTGATTATTTGCTTCGGTGACATTTAGAGTAATATAGAGACTGGGCTTGTCTGAGTTTTTCATTTAAACATTTCATAGGGTTACAGGGTTTGCAGTGGATCAACTGAACAGCGTTTAGTACAATATGGAAGGTTTGTGCTCAAAGAATTGTGTTGAGTAGTGTTGAAGGAGTGAGGGAACTCCTGACACCCAGGTCTGTGGTAGCAAAATAAACCCTGAGCCTTAAGTGTTTGTCTTGGCCTTTGCTTGACCTGCTTTGGTCTGGAATCAGATTAGGTCTTGTTATTTGGCATGATTAAGTATGGAGTCTGTCTGAATTATGAATAGGCTTTGTAATTACTCATTCACAGCAATGTTCACAGGACAAACTTTCCCTGACCTCTGACACTGATTAGCAGTATGATGATGGTGCTGTACCTTGCAGTGGAGATGTCCATTCTGGTAACACCAGATCTGCTCGAGTCCACCGGTCTCCTCCATTTCTTGTATCCGCATCAGTTTGACATCATCTAGATCTCCCGTCACTGACATCAAGAGCCCTGTCTGCCTGTTCCTTACACGGAAGTGCACTTGCTTCTACTCAGAAAACAAAAAAAGAAAAGAAAAGAAGAAAAGATGTTTCATACAGTGAGGCCATCAGGGTTAGATTTTCACAGTGGGATTTTTCATCAAAGCTTCTCATAATTCTCTACTGTACAATTACATTTTGATTATGCTTCAATAATTACACTATCAGGCGCTGCAGATGTCTTCACTGTGTGACAGACTTTGTTGCAGTAATTGGGCTGTTGAGGCTTCAGTCATATCCATTAAAATTACAGCTGCTTTTGAAAATTAAGACTGTTTAATAAGTGTATTTAGTGGCAGCTGTTAACTGTCATTCCCTGCAGTTAACATCAGGAACAGACAGTAGACCAAGGTAGATGTTGTACAAAATAACTAATGTTTAGGTGTATTTCCAAGTTTGTGGCATACAGGTTTTCTAATGCTGAAAACCGCAAGCGCTGTACTCGGTGTACAGAGTGTCAGGACACACCTGTATGAGAGGGCGGAGGGACCCGATTTTTTGCCAGCTGCTGAACTTGCGCCAGTCGAGAATCTCGCCAGGTTTCAGCAAAATCTGAGCCCCCCGATAGTTGATTCCCTCATATAGTACCCACCTGGTAGTGAAGAAAGGACAGAAACACGTCAAGTTTTAAATATTCAACAGCAACAGACAAACCAACCCAAGATAAATACTATTTACAATAGTGTTTCTTATGTGGAGAATTTTGACAGATTTTTGTTTGTTTGTTGGTATTTGCGTATTATTCTTTCATTTCCATTTTCAACAGTCTGCAAAGGCATTCAGTTGAAAGTTAGGTAAGAACTTTGGAAGAAAAATGCTTGTCATATTTTTCTTTCTTTCATTTCTCTTCTTCCTTATATAATAGTCGGTTCCCGTAACACTATGCTGCTATTTTGGCAATGACAGCCTCCAGAGAACACCCTGGCTTAATAAAGGATGACTAGAAATAAAACACAAGTCACAAAAAGGATTTCCATAATTCAAAATTAGCAGATCATGAACAAACACACTAAATTTGAATTGTTCTGATGCTATAAGCTCAGGTAATCTAAGTTGTGATGCTGGTAGGAACATTTTTTTTTCTTTTTGACTTGTAGGTGTATTTTTGAGTCCTCTCTTCCATACAGCACCTTGCCAGAAAATCTTCTAAAATGTGCTGAGCTTCACAACAGTCCAATTTCACTATGGCGTTAAATGTTTTAACTCAATAGCTCTGTTCTTTGGCTGAATGCCCATCTCTCGTGCAGAGGGAATGTGCCACTCCAGAGACAAGCTCTGGCTCACTGTGAGCCCTTTATTTCCTCAGCATGGGCTCACACCTACAGTCTGAATCTCACACATCAGCAGCAGGTTTCCATCAACGTACCATCTGTCAGCACTGTCATACGGTAATATAGCTAACGATATGTGCCAACCCTGCACTCTGCAACCTGTAAATCTGAATCTATGAAATGTCATGCTTGAGCCCAAAGTGCTTCACCTACACAGTCTGTAAAATAACTCCATCCATCCAGCCATCTTTACTACTTTGTCACACTAATATACCTGGTTTAATATTGCTCTTGCAAATGTAAAAATATTTACAGGCAATTCAAAAGAACTTCAAACTGCTTACCTAAACCGACATGTTTGATTTTGCTTATTTTATAACCCTAAATCCTTAGTCTTTAATCTTAAGTACCTTGCTTTGTCTGTTGAGATTTACCTGCTTTAACGTCTAACCCTCTACAGTATTGGCAGACGTATATGGGTGTGGTTTGACAGATGAAAAGGAGTATACACTGAATGTCAGTCAGCTTATAAAAATATTTGACTTGGCAGCTGCCAACTTTAGAATTTGAACGAGACTCAAAGGAGATTAAAATACAGCATAGATGTGGACCTGCTGAGAACCAACAGGAGCCACTGAAGGACATGTTTGTGAAAAATAAAGAAAAAAATGTCTTTCACATCACTGTGGGATCAGTCTCCAGTAGAAACAGACATAGGGGCTGTTATGCACGAACCTGTCAAACTCACACTAAGAGGAGAACTTGGTGACGGCTGGGTAGCTGCTTTAAGGTTCCTATAGAGCGAGTTACGCCAGTAGTTGTAATGTACTCACATGCCTCCTTCCACTAGCACAGACTGGACTCTAGTACAGCCTCTAGCCAGCTGAAGGTTGACCGATCCGTCTGTCAGAACCACTCTCTTCCCCCGCAGACCGCAGCGCTCAAAGAGGGTGATGGAAGGCAGTGAGAACTCCTGCCGAGAGAAAGTACATTAAGGGAAGAAGTGGGTGGAGATGTCAGGTTACTCAAGTTGAAATTGAGGTTACCCTGGAAACAAACCACACACACATCTATGTGCTCCCTGACATTTCCATTCTCTGATAACTGTAACACAAGGATTGTTTTCTAAATCGACACGTTGTAGATCAACAGTAGTAATTTATTAGATACCAGGTGGTAGTTTTGTATGTGAAGGACATTAAATAAGATAAGCTGAACTGTGATGAACGGCAGATAAGGTACCTTCCACATGATGGAAGTTTGCTATGTCCTGAATATATGTCAGGAACCATGATAGAATTTTGGTCAGAATTGATTCAAATGTATGTAAAGCACTCTGAAACTGCCTTGTGTATGAATGTTTCCTTTGCCTACAAGGAAACAATGCTAATATGAGCAGTGAGATCGGACCAAAACATTAAAGTTGCAGTTGTAAAACCTAAAGAATGAAAGATGCTATAAAGCTCTGTAGAGCTGAGGAAAACTGCAGAGTTGGGTTTGTAACTACAAGTGACAGCTCTTGAGGCTTTAAATACATTCTGTCCCCCTATCTGTATGGCAGTTTAGCAGTCAATGTCAAGACTTAACAATGGATGTGGATGTTAAAGCATTAGAAGAATTTAAAAATAGAAAACAACTTACAAAGCCAACAGTCTGCAGTGACTGGATGGATGAGGTGGCATTTACACAGCCCATTGCTCTCAGATCTGGGTAGCTCCCCACTTCTAACACATACATTCTGCCAGTGAAGTCCTGGCCCTCAAATGCCAGCCAGCTGCATATCATTTGCATAAATACACATACACAGATACACATACATTAGAGAAGCACAAAATGAGATTTATATTCTGGATTGATTAAGAAAGATAATAGCTACTGAAAACAATTTGCAAGACATGAATGCATTTCCAATTTCAAAGTGTACATCAAATTACATGTTGGCAAACAGTGAGTCATTATATGTATGATATGCTAAATAATTCATGCTTGAAGATGAAAAGCATACTGTAGTCTGAGGTCACTTGTGCACAGGCTAAGTAATATATTGGATTAATCTGGATGCTGCTTAATAAAAAATGTAGGACATACACTATATCACAAGCTGCTGCCATATGAAATATTTTCTAGTAAGTGCAACAGCCTGTAGCAGATCCTAAAATGAGCCCCACACAGCAGCAGTTGATACATCACCATGGGGAAATTATTCAAAAGGGCTTATTCCTAAAATTTGCTTTTGCAGTATGGTGCAAAGTCTTTCAAATACCCATGATTCACCTTCAATTCTATTATGTGCTGCATTGCTCACCTGCCAGCTAGAACCTTACAAGAGGCCACAGAGAAACCATCCTGCAGGGACGCCACACTGTCCTCCAGAGGGAGAACAGAGCCTTGAAAACCTGGATCAGAGAAAAGCTGCACCTGAGGCACACACAGCACGACAATGAGCCTGAGTCATCCACTCTGAGTCACTCACGCACTTCATCAGATAAGACAGACAATATCTCAGCAAGATTAGATGTGTTCTTTAGTCCCTTTCAGTCTCCTACCTTAAACTTGGCTGCGTTCTCGAAATCATCCTGGAACGAAACAGCAGTGTCTTAATGAGACTCATTTACATGCACTGAACCAGAGCAGCAGGTAATTAAAAATGGCTTTATTTGCACGTTTAATTGCACATTCAGTGTTTGTGTTAATCATAACAGTGGTTCACATGCGTAGGTAGGAAAGATAATACCATAAATTATCATTATTCCTTTGCTTTATAACTGAAACCAAATTATTCCCTGGGTTACTGATCTTGAATTTACTTTAAAGGCTTGCCAGTAACATCTGAGTCTAGCTGCAGCTCTGCAGTAGACTCTGCATGGAGTTTATGTCTGTTTGCCATCATCTGATTTGAAACCCAAAGCAGCTTCATGATGACTCACCTTTGTGATCTAAGATGTTTTCACTTCCAGTCTTATGACTGAAAGTATTTTCCTCTCTGATCCTGGCCATTTCAATTTAATCTTGTTTTGCCTGAATCTTGTACTCCCAGAGATAATTTACACAAGGGTTTTCCTCTTCTCCATCTTAAATTTTGATTTAGTCACAAGCATGAATATTGTGACTGGTCACATGCAATGCAAAAAACATACTGAGGCACAATCTGGGACTATCTGAGGAAGTGAGAATACAGCTACACAGTTAATGTGATTATGTGAAACTCAAGCAAAAAGCTGAATGCTGCAGTGATTGACCATAAAATACCACAGTAACATTACCATCTGTCTAATAACTGGGCAGTTTTTTTCCAAGAGGGCAGAACAGCAAGATTTCATAAGTTTCTCTGAGTCACTGTTCTTACCAGCGTGACAGGCATTACTGAGGCAACTCTAGGCTGCAGCGCACCCCAGTCCTCCGGGCTTCCGTACATGCCTTTCTCCAAGATGTACAAGTCACCGCAAAAGCCCGGCTCTTCAAACACAACCCAGCTAAGAAAGAAAACACAGGAGGAGGAGCATAATTACCCTTTAATTTGCACTGGCATTTCAGAATTGTGTTTTCTCCATTTTAATGTTACTTTAATGAGTAGAGAAACAGTCTTTGTCCCGCACTTGCTAACAACAAAAAAAAAGATAACCACAAAACTTCTGTAAGTCCTTTTATCATTTATCATGTCTGTCAACAATTTTTTGGTCAGAGTCCAGGTTGATAACAACCTCCCATATGATAGTATCTCAGCAGTTATGCACTGTTTGTATTCTCTTGGCAAATGTGACATGCTTTGGGTCGCTGTGCGCGTGTGTGTTGTTGTGGACGGCTCAGTTATTTCTGTTCCTGTTATACAAGGGGGCTGTGTGTGTCCCAACATGCGGGACTACAAAACAAGCCTCTCTCTGCGATGCTAAAGCAACACTCTGAACCAATCTGAGCCTCAGAGGGACGGCGGCACAACACGGGCGTGGTTGTGTAATCTAATAACAGGCTAGCAGCGAAGCAAGAATAACCCTTAAATGTTGTGAGAGTCCTGCCTCCTAAAGAGGGACGAAATGTTCCACTTCACATTATTCACCATTTTGTTATTGTCTCCCTTGGGTCGTGGCAATCAACGTTACATGTTCTGCTTTTCATTAATCTGATTTGCCTCTGGTTTTGTTTACTTCAGCATTTTTTTTTTTACTGATCATAGCATAAAGAAAACAGAAACAGGGACAGCTGGCGGAACACAGCTACTACTTGGATCTTCTGCTTTTCCTACAGCATGTAATAGTATAGATGATGAGACAAAACACATAACAAGAAAACACCATTCAAACATAAATGTAATTCTTTTAAATGATGTTCAGGCATCTCATAGCTCCTCCTCTATATCCTGCACTGTTATCACATTTATTCTCACTGCAAAAGGCTAGGAGGCAGCATGCTCAGCACCAGGACCCACTCCCATTCACAGGAAGTGAGGTGTGGCAGACTACACATTAGCAAACAAGGCAATCTGTCTCGACCTGTCAGCATGGGTGCGGCTGCCTTACTGCTATGCACCTGAGCTGCAAAGAATGGCAAGAAGCCACACAAGACTTCACTACCTCAGCTATCAGGTTTGACGCACAGGACTAAATCTCAAAGCATGTACAAATCTGTAAGTTGTCATCTGTCAGTAGTAGCTGGGCCGATAGGGAATCAAGCATACTTCAGTAGAGACCTGTCATCTTGCAGTGGAAAGACAGCTGAGGAAGCCGGGCTGGCAAATTTGGTCCTAAATTGCTTCAGCAGGAGAAATAATAATACTGTGAACTTTTCCAACCATCTATTCCCCATTACTGCTCATGCAGCAGTGACAGCCACAAGAAGAAGTACAACACTTTTCACTTACATGCCTCCGATGACATCAATAGACTGTGTCTTCATGCCATAGCCTGTGTCATCCATGTTAATGACAGGCACAGTGAGGTCAATGTTCAGTCCCAGCTCGCCAAAATCTCTGTCGCTGAACATTTTGAGGTGTGGAGACAAGAAATCCTGTAACAGGATGTAAAATCATCACATGAAAATCTGATGGGCATCACACCAAGCTACACTGCAAATGATTTAACATCTGAGTAATTAGAGAAAAAATTCTAGGGCAGTGGTTTATTCCCACTATAAACCACTAGATTTTTATCAACCACTAATCCTGGCAAAAAATTTGTAACAAAACACATGAAGTTGGAGATTATTTCTCTTAAATAATATTTTCAATAACATGAACTCTCACAAATATGTCTTGTTTGTGATGCAAATGAAAAATTCTAGTTAAATCTTGCCCAATGTTTTAGACCCAAAAAGACACAGGGTACATCCATCACACTGAAACTAAACCCTCTGATAAAAATAGATGTTGTCATATTTTCTTGAGCATGAGCACCAGCTGTCAGGATCTGTCAGAATCTCATGCATGTCATTTAGTTGTCTGAATAAACTTCATGAGCTGAATCTTGTTAGCCATGTAAGTGTCAAAGAACTTGTTTCTTTGCCTTGCCCACATGAATCAAGTTTATTTAACTGCTGATACACATTTTCCCTCATGTGCGACTCTGATGTTATCTCGCAGTCAAAGAACCACCGCTCTAGGTTTTGACTCATAAATCAGTTTACCCAGTATATTAAACTATATACTGTATATATTGTATGGTTTATGAAATACTGAACAATCCAAAAGTCAGCCGTGCCTGCTTTATTGAATATTTTATCTATTTTTTGATCAATTCTCCCAACTTTAGCAAACTTACGTTTTCTCTGGCATTTAATAGATAGGATGGCTCTCTTACTACCACTATACACTGTCAGTAGTCTGGGTTTCAGTGGAAAGTTCTGGTTTTCCACAATGAGAAGAAAAAACGTTTTTTCTGTGTGAGCACAAAAGCTTTTTCATTTTTTAAATATGATCTCCAGCCTTCACAAGGCCATAGTGGTCAAACCATCATTTAAACACAACACCACATTTATTATTCCTCACATACTGGTGTACAGTGGATTAGTGCACAGTGCAGTACTCACAGACAGTATTGGTCGCAATGATAGGAGCTGCCCTGAGCCTCCCCAGTCGCTGCAGTCCAGGTACTCTCCTTCTTCCAGGATGTGCTGTTGGCCCTCAAACCCAGGCTGGCTGTATCCCACCCAGCTGCAACAACAAAGGTACAGAGATACTGCTGGTTTGATCTGTATTTGCAAATTATGAATGACTCAAAATCATCATCTGTTAATCCCAAATACACTTTGTTCCACAGCCAAGATTGCCACCTGATATGATCCTGTGCAAGCAAAGAGAGTGAATTATGGTGCAACTGAAGAGTAAAGACTCACAGTCCTCCAGTGATCTTTAAAGAACCCACAGACGTCAGTTTCTTTGAGGTAAGGTTTGCGCCATCTGCGGCAACATCCCCTTCACCCTCAGAAAAGCTGAATATGTCACTGTCGATTTCCAAACAGGAGCCCTCAAACCCTGGCTTTTCATACACCACAGCCTGTAACAGAAAAAGGACAGGGTTTATATTAAACATGACTCGTCATTTACATTGGCCAAGGAAATAAAATGCTATGAGATTCAGCTCTGTCCTTGGCACCACTTTAAGTTTTTTTTTTTTTTTAATGTTTATTTTTGCTCAGTTAATTTTTTCACACTTGTTGACATTGACAGTTGTATAATCAGTTGCATAAAAGATAAATGTGTGTCTTTTTTGGTAAAAAGATTACACTCAAAACTGAATGAACCGAAGAATGTCTTATTTTTTGATGAATATGGAGCACTTTAAATAATGTGAAGTGAAAAACAAGTCCTTGGATACTCCATTTCTCATACATTTGTGAGGACAACATTATGAATTTGTGTGTTTTCAGTGTTTTTCACCTTGTACAAATGTTGAATCCCAGTATAACACACTGGGTCTAAAACGTGCTCTTTGTCTTTCATTCTGAGGTCTGAAAATGTCTGCTGCCAAAACACACTGTGGTGATGTCAAATTCCTTGACATCTCTCTATTTTTGGCTTGAAATAAGATAAACACACAACAAAATAGAAACATGGGCCAAATAACACAAAGTAAAGCATCCGAAGGCCTCTTATGAAACATGTTTTTCCTCAATACAATAATCATAGTCCATCATTGGATAATTTAAAGATTTAAAATTACATTGCTTATATCAACCTAACTGAAGAAAAATAAAACTCTTCAGGATAGAGAGAACTATACATACCTTGACTTCACTGGGATTCTCCACTTTGAAACCACCCTAGAACAGAGACATCATCATCAACAACCGTGTTTTTTTCCTACTAAATGTACACTGTAAAAAACAAGTCCGTCAACAATTATACTAATAGTTCTATTTTCTTGGAAATTCTGATTCTTATTGAACTGTTGAATAGGAAGCGAAGAAAAATTAACAGAACGCACATAACATGCTGATATGAACTTCTGTCCCTGTGGGAAACTAATTGCTGCTAATTTTCACATTGACTGCCTCTGTACAGGGAGCCAGACGGGGGCGATTCACAAAGAAAACTGTCATTACAAAGTCATAAAAGTGAAGTACATTTAAAAGGAAAATTTACTAAAGGAAACATGCTCATGAATATACTACAGATAATTTAGCAGGTTAGCATGCCACCATCTGCTACACAGAACTAAGCATTAAATACAGCAAAGACTGAAGTACTAGACAAATTAAATTTTAACCTGATGATGGCATAAGATGAGGAAAGGACCTCCAAGGTGATTACATGCATTCTGAGGGGGACACGGATGTTTGCGCAAGCCACAAATATATATATATATATAATACTTTGCCTAGAGGAAAAGCCATGGGATCACCAAGTTGATAGGCTTCATTCTCTGTGAACCACTAATGTCTGTAAAAAAAATTAATGGAAATCCATCCAACAGTGCCTGAGTAATAGTAGCCAGGGTTAAAAAGGTGACTGTCAAACCAGTGTTGCTATAGAGCCGCACCTTTGGCATGGCTAAAAATAGCAAGTTAATGATGTTGCATGCACCATTTTAAGTGGTCTCAGAGATCCCACGAAGGGTGATGGAAAGCCCCAGGTCTCAGGGAAGGGGTATTCTCCTGCCTCCAGCACAGCCAGCATGCCCTGAAACCCTGGGTCACTGAACACCAGCCACCTGAAAAACAGAGGAACACCCACATCACATGTTAATGAAGCATTTAGAAAAGAAAGTCTCTACATTATGTCTAACTATGCCTCTTGGTGGTTTCACTGTGAGTCATGACCTTGCATGGCTTGTTGCTTCTACAAATCAGTGGTAAAACATCATTGTGATGAACAAACTCTCTGACACTTGTTTTCAAACACAGAAATCAGCAGATATTCCTTCACAAGACAAACAAATATGATTGATAATTTCTGCTCAGTGCATTAAGCGTTATCAAACCAAGGCAGAGTTTTAATTGGGTATTTTCTATCTACCTTAGACATGAGTCATGCAAGTAGAGCTTAGAACAAAAGCTATTTGTCTTGGGAATGGCATGCTTCAGTTCAGAGCATTTTTCTTTACAATTCATTTTTAGCGTGGGCAGCCTCTGTTGGAACCATGCCCCCACTTCTGGTATTTCGTGCCATTATGGAGCGCAACACAAAACCTCATACCAATCACTACATGTGAGCGTCTGGCAGAAAAAAATAAACCCAGCTCATTCAGTCAGTGCTGGAGAAGTGATACCAAGAAGTGATGCCAGCCTAATGGTGCTGAAAGACACATAATCACAGGAGCCGATGAGTCAGTTTGCTCCGTGAGCTCAGCTGAACTAGGTTACAGTAAATGTTACAGTAAATTTGTCAGACCCAACACTACATCTGCTGAACATTTGTCGCAAAGCAAACGCTGCAGAGAAGGAGCGGCTCAGGCAGAATTATTTGTAACTCAGCAAAGATAAACTGGCAGCTGACAACAGTTAGTTGGAAATTTTGTCAAGACATTGAGAAATGCTGAAACAATCTCCAAAATGTTAGGTTTCTACTAAAGGTGCCAAGGTAAACCTACAAAAATAGCTGTGGGAAAAAGGTCTGCTGTCATTAACTTCTTTAGGGGCAGGGCACAAAATGTCCTGAATGCCTCCACCTCTCACGTGGAAAAACATTCTCCCTTTTGCCAAATTCTCTCCACACCTTTGTCTGTTTCTCAGTCACCCTCTAGTCTCCACCTCTCCACGTTTTCCAAGTGCCCCCACACCTACTCTCTCTCCTTCTACTCTTAACATGCAACAGCAGGACAGACATTCCTGAGCAGGGAAATGGGTGAGAGTCAAACCAAAGACAAAGATAAACACAGAGGAACGTAGTAATGATTATTATCTCCCGGCTATTTGTCAAAGCCAAACACTGAGAGCATCCCATTAAAAAGACAGCTCTGCGTTGAACACAGCAGGCAAGATTTCCACAGACGACTACTCTGGTGGGCCTGGCTGTCATTAGCACTACAAAAATCACTGCAGAGAACTGGGATTGTCTCATTACTTGCACCTTATGTTTTGCTGCTGCAAAGCAAAGACACAACTGCTTCACTCTTTAGTGCCTGAGATGTATTGTATTCCAAATAAAATCCAATCCCCTCTTCACCACTCTGATCAATCACGATAAGTAGACCATATGTCTTGCTAATGATTTGATTTTGTCAGCCTGTTCATTACTGTCCTGCATGCTTAACCAGAGGTCAATCACAAAGATCTGAATGATTGGTTTTGCTGAAACAGCCATACTTACACCCCAGAGTGCACTTGGATGGAGGCAGTGCTCAGTGGGATGCCAAATGAGCCTGTCTCGATAGTGTCGTCGTGGTAAGGTGTTACCCTTCCGCGGCCCTCCGGTTCAGTAAACAGATCAATACGGGGTATGCTGTAATCCTACAGAGAAGTGGAAACAAAGAAAGAAAGTATCAGCAGTGGCCTATACTAGTCCTTAAATCATTCCTTGCAACAAAACCAAGCAAGATTTTAACTGGATGAGTCTTATTCTTTTCTGCTCTGGAGAAGTCTGGGCTGAATATCAATAAAGTAATATCCTCTATTAGCAACATTTCAGAAGGCCATGTGAGGTGGCAGTAATGTAGATATTGAGATATTGAAGGGCCAGAAGAGGTGGAAGTATTTAAGCAGTGCACTCACCCAGACAGCAAGTCGAATAGAGCCAATCTGCATTGGCGGAATGTTGTGTGGTTCTGTCTCCAAACCAGGCTCTGCCCACACATTAGTCAATTCTATTCCCCCCTCCTCCAAGGCGATGGACCGTCCCTGAAAGCCAGGCTTCTCGTAGAGCACCCAGCTGTAGTGAAAACAAAAACGTATGGAGTCATGTGACAGAAAGATACATTTATGTTTTAGCAATATTTAGCTTACTTACGTAAATATACAGCTACATTAGCTAAACTTAGCTGTCCTTTTCCAAGGATAATAAAATCCTCATACCAGCATCTGTAAAGGTCACTAATTAACACATTATATCTAATCTGGTTAATCTGTACAAAAATTGAAGTGTAAAAACAACATGTTGCCCCATGAAACTGCTATGTGTCAGCTAGCTGTTTCCCCCTGTTTTCAGTCTTTATGCTAAGCTAAGCTAATGCAACATAGAACTATAATTAACAGACAGATATGAGTATGGCATAGATTTCTTCCCTGACTCTTGACAAAAAAATGAGCACAAGCATTTCTAAAATGCTGAACTATTCCTTTAAATATCAGTTGAGAAAGACAGTGTAGGTCATTACCTAATGACAACATAATTATAAGGATATGCTGCTGAGGTTATTTAAATATATCAATATGCAAGAAAGGATGCAACTATCCCTATTACTATTTTTGGAAGAGCATCGATATAAAAATTTTGCTTGGATGTTAAAGGTTAAAGGTGGCTAAAGTGCTATAAAGCGTTTTTTATGGGTTAAACTCCTTGAGAAGTGTGAGCACAAGCATATAATTGCAGTTATCAAGTGTGAACTCTCAGTGCTGATATCTAAATAAATCCTGTGACACATCCAGCAGCCAACGAGCAACACTGGTGTCTCAAAACCACTTGACACTAACTGGCACCTCAATATACATTTACTTTCACATTGTTTGAAAGTTCCAGTCGAAAATGGCTACTTACCATCCTCTAACAACTTTGACAGATATGAGAGGCGAGAGCTGCAGAGACGTAGCATCTGCTACATCCCTGTAAATTTCATATGCTTGGCCACTGAACTCAGTTTTCTCAAACAACACCATCTGTGCAGAGACAAGAGGGGCAGTGTCAAAAAAAATCAACACATTAGCCATGAAAAGAAATAATCAACGGCAAAATGCATCACAATTCACTGAGTGTTGAGAATAATAGCATTGTGCTTTTCCATGTTTCTTTTTTATGCAACAGTAAAAACACAACTATTTCAACTAAAAAGTGTGTACATACATACAGTTACTTGAATCATCAGGTTGTACTGTTAATGTAATGCATCACTTTAACATAAAAATAATATTTCTGGTTTAGACTAATGTATGACTAATGAACTCCACATACAACAAATGGATGCTCTGCAGACTCAGTAGTCGACAGCAGTGTCTTTCTTTAATTACAAAAGGCTTGTTGATAACTTAAAATCTACTCTTTAGTCTAAAATGTTTGCATGCAGTGGGTGTTTTTTTTCTTTTTTCCCCTGGCAAGAAACTGAAAATGTTGAGTGCCAGGAGAGTAACTCTCTTTTCTGCAACAACTACTAATGAAGTTCTGCAATAATGAAGAACCACAAGTTTTGCACTGCATTGGCAGCATTGTATTCTGTGATTGTAATCACATCCAGCTGAGAACTTGCACTCTGTTTTTTTAAATACATTATTTACCCCCAAGAACACCATATGAAAAGCAGATGTTTTCACAGAACAGAGAGTTGTCTGTCCAGATTCCTCTCTCCATCTTGTTTCTGTTCTATGTGGGCAAAGCTGTGCCTACTGTACCTTTCCAGGGCGCTTGTGAAATCCTTTGGCAGCTCTTATCTGGAATGCACAAGCAAAGAATTATCATTGTGACAAAGACTGCAGTGCACGGCAAACATTTGTAAAATGAAAGGGAGGCTAATCTGCATTTTTGTTGTGCAGCAGCTCTGTGCTTGTTGAATGTCCTGACCTTTCAGTTTACTTCTAGGGGTTTAGCGGGTCTGTGGGGGCTACTCTTATTTACACTTCAGACATCACACTGGTAAGCATACCCAGCAGAAAAAAAAATGTTTTTTATTACAGTAGGTTCGCACAATAAGCAAGACAATGGGAAGAGCATACAAACACACAATTTAAAATATATGAATAACAAAAAAAATCAATTGTCATTTACTACTGAATAAATCTTTACTTGGGTTTAAACTGAGCTATACTTTTAATGAAATTTGAAATTTTCGCTATAATCAGTACCAAATTACATCATTCTTTCCAATTACATAGTTGACTTTCCAGAAGACATCATAGGGAATTATCTGGAAATGATGGACACGTAAAAAAAAGCATAACCAACATAATCTTTAGTTGCAACTCTAAAACACAGCTCAGTCATTTTTACCAGCCCAAATTAAATCAAAGGGACAAGTGAGACAAAAGATCCAGTGTTAGTGTGGATAGATAAGCTTCCCTGCAGAATGCAAATAGGATTAAAAAAAAAAAACAGATGAATTTTTCCATAACAAACATATGTGGTGCAGCTTTAAAGGAAATGGGTTAAACATGGTTTCCACCAGTGCACCAAGCAGTCAAAGCTCATAACCATGTACTGCAAACATGACAGACAAAATCATCTTGTGATTCTAAACTGTTAGTTATCCTTTAGTAGTGTGTATGTGTCACACTTACATGATTACTAAGTATCGCCTGGGGCTGAGCTGGAGGCTGCTCAGGGAGTGCAGGGTGTGTGGTTGGCAGAATCCCAGGAAAACGTGGAGGCACAGGATCAGGAAGCACCGGACCTGATTTTACAGCCAGGTCTGTTTCATCTCCAGGAACCAGAGTTGTCATTTTCCCTATAGCCTGATAAACATAAAACCATCAGCAAACAATTCTCTACTCATAAAATGTACTTATGACTTGTATTTTCATTTAGAAACATGTTAAAACAAAGCACTGCCAGTATTTTCATTCATTAACAATTCATACACTCTGATGCTGCTTCGACTTGTCTGTGCTGTGAAATATCTGCGTTATGACAACTACACTTAAACCCACATCATTTTTAGTTAGTGAAAGTAACATACAGAAAAACTAACCTCTTGACTGACTTGCTCCTGTCCTTGTGTGCTGTGCACTGGTTTTGCTGGTTCTCGGGGGAGGTACTTCTCTAAATAGTCCGGCAGCTTGATGTCGTTAAAGGAAGGAAGTGGAGGACCTGAGTCACTGACCACAGCCTCCACAGCTTGGGCTTCCTCTCTGTTGCTCAGGGCAGAGCTCTGCTTGGCCGGCACGTCTTTGATTGGAGCTGTGGCAGTTGGGCTTGGCGGGGGTGGCTGGGATAAAGGTGGAGGGCTTGGCTGGGGGGCCTCACTGGGCGAAATGTCGTCAGAGCTGGTGCCTTCTGCCTGCATTTGAACTCCATTCCTCTTCCCTCTAAAGCTAGAGGAGGTGAGGCTGCTGAGGACACAGCTCCCCTCCAAGCGAGACTTCACCTTGATCTTATCATCTTTCTCCTCCTTGACATCCTCCTTATCCTTGACAGGGGTTTTATCCCTGAGCCGAGAGTCAGTGTCGAGGCTACTGAGCAGCATGCTTCTATCGGCCAAACTCGCTCTGGCAGGCTTCAGGCCAGATTTAGCCTCTGTGTTCTGAAGTTTGACTAAGAGACTTGGGGTTGTATCTAAAGTGAAGTGATTCTTCTTCCTCAAGCCAAACTTAAACTCCTCTGGGTCAAACGTCTTCTCAAACCGGTCTTCCTTGATCGCCGGCAATGCGAAGGGGGGCTGAGGTGTCCGAAGGTGGTTGTGTTTACGTGGTGGGAGTGAAAAGGGGGCGCAAAGTTTCTTGATTTTCTCAATGAAATCATCATCATCTAGATCACCAGAAGTGTCCAGAAGATTGCTCTCACTCCCGGAAGAGCTCAGTTTGGGCTCTGGGACTTTAAGTTTCCGTTTGGGAAAGTCCACATCCAGCCAGCTAGATGGAACGTCTTGTGGTTTTGAAGAATCGTCTTTGCTTAGTCCCCGTGGCAAATGCAGCTTCTTCATGGATGAACGCTGGGTTGAGTCTAGGGTCAGCTTCTTAGCCTCTGGGGAAGTGGATGCTTTTGGATCTGGGATCAACTTATTAGCCTTTAGGAAAGCGGGTGCTTTTGGATCTGGGATCAACTTATTAGCCTCTGGAAAAGTGGGTGCTTTTGGATCTGGGGTCAACTTATTAGCCTCTGGAGAAGTGGGTGCTTTTGGAGTTTGACTTGGCTTGTCATTGATCTGTTCCTTTGTGACAGTGAGGGGTTGTGGATGTGGGGAGAAATCGCCATTAGCAACGGGCAGAGGTTCATTCCCTGGCGGACTGACTGTCTTCTCAACTGTCTCTTCTATCACATTAACTGTTGATTTAGAAGTACTACTATCAGAAGGACTCTGTGCTATTTCTTCTGCGCCCTTGAGTGAAGGGATAGGAGCCAGTTCCTTTACATCTCCTGACATTTTGTCTTCTGAGGGCACTGTTTTCACAGTTGAACTTTTTTTCCCATCATCCTGCCCTGCTCCCTGGCCGTTTGCAGATGTAGAGACAGAAATAGGGGAAGGTTCTTTAACAGATGATTCTCCCTCTGCCATGTTGTCAGCAACAGTTATCAGTGCTGGACTGTCATTAGTTGCTTTTACAGTCACTTCCTCAATTGCTGTGGATGCTTTGGTAATAAGCCCTGTGTTGGAGAACTCTGCATCATTAGCTCCATGTGTACATGAGTCATCGGGTGAATTCTCAGTTTTTTCCACTGCTACAGATTTAGACTGTGGTTCTGCTGCAGTCACCACTGGCTCTGTTTCTGTTCCAGAGCTTTCTGCAGACTTTGTTTGCAACTCTGGAGGAGCATTTGTTGCCGTCTCACCCTTCGAAGGCCCTTTATTGCTTTCAGCCCGACTCACGGCCTCATTAGTCTGGGTGACGGCGCAAATAGCATCTTTCTCTGGATGTGCAGTCGCCGTCTGACTAACATGTTGTGTTTGAGCAGGGAGGTCCACTGATGATTCTCTGGTCTTTTCTGATGACTCAGAGGCCAGTTCTTGTTGGCTGGCTTCTGGTTTTGTTGTGTCTTTGATGGGCTGTTTGTCCTCTTTTCTTTCAGCATTTTTTCTTTCATCATCCTTAACAACACTTCCCTCTGTCCCTGCTATACCTTGTTCACTCTTTGAAACCTTGCCATCTGTGGTATTTTTATCTGAACATAGGAGCTCCTGTGGTTTTTCTTTGTTTTTCCTCTCAGTCTGATTTGTGTTTTCACTCCCCAACATTTCTAGTTTCTTCACATCCTTACTCTCAGAAAGATTTAATGTGTCTGTGTCATTGTTTTGAAGTTGTGATTTTTTTCTTGTGTCCTTTTTAATTGGCTGCCTTACCTTTCCTTTACTTTTTGATTCAGGTTGCGTTGACAAATCTTTATCTAATTTGGGGTGTTCAACAGGTGACTCCTGCTCCACTGAAGGAATCTTCTTGATAGCAGGTGAGGGGGAGGAGGCTGAAGTTTCTGTGTTGTCCTTGGAGTCTTTTTCTCTCTCCTGTGTGAACAAAAGGCTGTCCCCCCCTGCCTTTTCCTCCTTTTGGAGTAAAATAACGGAATCCTTATCAATAGGCTTCTTTGTTCCACTGTTACAAGCAGGAGTATCAGGTTCATTGTTGCTGACAGATGGTTCCGGCAGCCCCTCCTGTCTGTTGACTGGTTTGTCAATATTCTCCTTTTTCAATGAAGAATTGAACAGTTTCTTCTCTTTCTCTAACACATCCGATTCCTTTTTTACAGATTTCTGTTTGGTATCAGACTGTAACTCTTTCTCTGATGTATTTCCTTGTGCTTTTTCAGACAATAACAATACTTTGTCTGTGAGCTGTTTGGAGGCAGTCTCTGCTGTATTATCCACCTGCTCCTGTTTTATAGCAGTGACCTTTGGCTTGCTTGTAGGTTTGTTTTCACTATTTGGACTGTTTGGACTGGTGGGTTCTCTACTTTTTCTTCTTTTAGAGCGGGAGCCTGTTCTGCTAGGGCCTTTGGACTGTGGACTAATGTTACCAGTCATTTCTGAAGAATCATCTGTTCCTTTAGCTGGGACATCTGATTTAGGTTTTGTATCCTGATCTGCTGTTTTCAAGGCTACTGTGTCTGTTGTTTTGGAGTCTGTTGGTTGTTCTTTTGGAACAGAGATCTTTACATCTACAGAGGCTGTATCTTGTCCATCTGGTTTTAATGTTATCTCTGACATTGTTGTCATCTCTACCTGCTCTTTTGTATCCAGTTTACCCTGACTGTCCAGTTTTGGCAACGCTGATGCTGCAACTGCTGCAGATGACGTGGATTTCTGAGACATTCCTGTCATGGCTGGCTTTTGAGGCAGCGTTGGTTCACCCTCTGATTTAGATGTCAATGTAAAGTTCCTCGCTCGCTCCTTGACTGACAGCAGCTTCTCCCTCTCAGTTATCGCAGAGCTGGACCTTTCTGTGCTGCAACGTTCAGCCGATCTCGACCTCTGGTTCGACAACTCAAATTCTGCTTTCAGTCTGTCAGTGGCTTTCCTGACTGGAGAGACGTCAGCACTTCTCGGTGTTTGGAAGGTCTGCTTATGGCCCCCCGCCACCTGCTGCCGCTCAAAGAGGCTGATTTTATCTGCAATCCGTCCAATGACTGGTTTAGCTTCCTCATCACGGTTCCCCTGGTCATGTAGTCTGTGTATGATAAGAGGTAAAGGTCTGAATTAATGCATTTTTTTAAAATACTTTGTAAAATTTTATACAGTTAAAGTTTATTTTGACTGCCAGTGACAAATGTTTGTTCAACCTTTGGGTGATCTGTTAAATTTAATCTGACCTATATTTTGATTCGATCTGTACTTTACAGCGCTAATCTTGAAGCATAGGGACGTACTTTGTGTTATGACTCACGCCATTTTTGCATTGTGGATACACCTATGATATTCCACCCATAGCAGTTAACACAATTTACTGTTCTGACAACACTGACAAAAGCTGGACACATAGATTAAATTGACTGCTAATGTTGGAAGTGCACTAGTTATACAATTTAATATTTATTCCAACAAATGAGTTTTTTTTTTTTTCAATCACAAATCACACACTCTTCTCTTTCTAACTTTATCTTACCTTGCATCTATCTCTGTTGTGGGCTTTTCCTTTTCTTCATCTTTGGTATTCTTTAATGCTGATGTAGAATCCTGGCTGTCTTCCGCTGGACTTTTCACAGGGTTCAAAGGCACATATTTTGTAAAGAGCTTCACCTCACTTCGAGAAACCTTAATACTCCTGCGTTTGGACTCTGGTGTCTCTGTCTTCCTTTCCACTTTGTAAAGGCAGTCGTCGTCCTCCATGTCTGCTCTCCCATCAACCGCACATGCTGGAGCGTTTGCAGTGACTGAGTTTGAATCTTGGAATTTGTCCAACTCTGTGACCGTACCGGGGCAGGAAGTCTCACTTTCCCCTCCTTCAGGTGAGGCCTTAGGGGTGGGGTTGTGCTTGAGGGAAGAGTTTACAGATGACTCTCCCATGTGAGTCTTTGGACTTTTGCCCTGAGGACTGGTCACTGAGTTATCTGATGAAGGGAATCCCTCTGCAACAGGTTGAGCACTGGGCGGCATTTTTTCCTGGGGGCTGTTCCCTCCATCTCCCTGAGAGTTCTTCCTGAATTTCCTTTTGGCTGCATTTTTACGCCCCATGCCGTCTGCCTCTGTTTGTTCTTTATCAGGTTCAGGCTCTAACTGTGAGTCTTTGTGTGATTTCAGTGACACTCCCACTAGCGCACTGTAATAACTCTGTGTCCCAACAGCAGGCCTGACATTTGTCCTTTTGTTCTCTGCACTTGTTGAGCTAGAGTTTTTTTGTAAATCAAAACTTGGCGATGACTTTGCCTTTTGGAGGACCTTTAGGCTTTTTGTGACTTCAGTGCGGACAACTTCCTGTCCAGTACATGCGTCTTGGCCGCAGTGAATCACGCTGGTCTCCTCCAGGTACACATGGAGCCTTTTGCCTGCCTGGGCCTGCGCTTGTCTCTGGGCCTGAGGCTGGGTGTGGGCCCAGTCAGAGTCCCATACCACTCCCTGTTTAGAAGAGGAAGAGTGATGTGTCAGATGACTGGCATTCTTCTCAGGATTCCCGCTCGCTGAAGTACCGTTGCTGCTCTCCTCCCTCTCCTTGCCCTGCCCTGTTCTCTTCTTCCTGCACTCCTACAAACTCCTCCTCTTCTGGACCTCCTTCTCTTGTCTCAGTGCTGCTCACAACGGAGCCGTGTCTGTGGGCAGACTGCGTGGCGTCCTTCTCTTCACAGAGGAGACTGTCTCTGGAGAGACCCACTGGATTGGAATTGGAGCTGTGCTTCTTCTCCTCCTCCTCCCACTGCTGTTCTCCTGCCTGGGGTCTCGCAGACTCCTCACTCTCCTTCTCTCCCTCTAACTTTACAGTTTCATCACTTGTTGGGGAGGCATTTTCAGTGGGACTCTTTGGACCCTTTCCTTTCCATGGAGAGAACCAGCTCCCAATACGGCCCAAGACCCCGGTACTCGGTTGCTCCTCGGGGCTCTCAGACTAAAGCAAAGCAGAGAAATAACTCATAAATGTCTGCTTACATGTGCCGTTGCATAAAAAAACATGCATATTTTAATATAAATATGCGCAAACTTTAAATACACTGGGTGAAGTTATATGTGGTAGTGCATATATCACAAATTGTCTATGAACAAAGAAGGGAGTGCAAGCTTGGGATCCAAACTAAAGATAAGTAGGGGTTGTTTGTTCATAAACATTTTTTAGTAGGGCCATGCATCTCTCAGCATAGCAAAGACATGCAGGAGTGCTTATAACCTGTAAGCTTACCGTAGAAAATACCATATCATTCAGACTCTTTATGTAGGTTGTGAACATGATTTTGGTTTAGAACAAAAACTCCTACAGAGCATAAAACAAAAACAAAATCATTCCACCAGGATAAACAATAGCAGTGTGAAAGAGCAGAAGTTCACCATGAAAAGATATTCTGCCTTAGCAAAGTGAGAGATCCATCCTTAAATCTGTACTTGAGAGCAATACTTTTTTTGGCTGTAATTTAATAACCAACTCACCCTTAATTAGACATAGAAGAAAACTTTTCGAACTCCCTCCAACATATACACGGTTGTCAGTTTGTACAGGTTAAGATCTGCGCTTAGATGCATGTCTAACAGATGAACATGTTGTGTTTAGTCCTCTTCGCATCCAGTGAAGCATCCACAACTGCACGAGTGCGGTAGACTGTGGCATCGGAGATATGCGTGCTGTTGAAGTTCTGCCCCTCCAGCGGAGCGCACGCAGTCCAGTGGTAAAGCGATGCCTTCAAGTGCTCCTCGTAAATCTCTGAGACAAGGGCCACTTCAAAGCCAGGTTAGTCAACAAATGATTTTCCCACGTAAGACGTCTAACCGCAGTTTCATTTTGGTGATAGTAATCTGGCTGGTGGCCAACGTGTAGGCTTTAAGTAAAGGAGGGTTTAATTGTTGCCTGTGACTGGCTGTTATCAGCAATTATAGTTATGTTTTAATATTGTTAAACATTATACTATACTTACTGGAAGTCTTCTGTTGAGTTCTGTCACTTTTGTCATTTCAGCAGGAATATATAATTTAGATCGGTTGGAACAACTGGACTGTAATGGAGGTGTCTGTCACAAATAACAAAGTCCAAGTTTGCCACTGGAGCAGCGCCATGTTGAGCACCTGGAGTTTCCTGCATTTCCTGCCAGCTGCCATCACTCTGTAGGCTACAGTTATCCCCCCATCAGGAGAGAGGATCCTCATTCCTTGTAAAGAACATAATGCTCACCTGGACTTTTTATTTACGGTATTAGTCATTGCATCTATCATATTATTCTGATTGTTGAAAGTTTGTGAGGCTCTATATATAAATCCACCGACTTGCACTAATGCACAGTGTATTATAGTTATTACCATTCCATGCACAATTGCAGAGTGTATATTCAGCACACAGTATAACTATGGGTCTATCTCAAGTCTCTATTTTCCTTTCCTATTATTTACATTAGTTATATTTTATTTTTGTACATTTCTATTTATTTAATTTAATCTCATTTACCACTGCAATTTCCATTTAGGATTTGGGATAAAGTACTCTATCTATCTATCTATCTATCTATCTATCTATCTATCTATCTATCTATCTATCTATCTGTGAAGCATCTCCCAACTACTGTAACTTAAAGCCCCTATGTGTCACTTGTTACAATGTCTTATCTGAAATACAAATAAAGGTGTGGTGTAGTTGTGCTTGTGTACATGCACTTTCCATATACATACACTGTTACTGTCAACACATATCTATTAATAGAGCATGTGTCTCAATATCTCTGTACATATTACTGCAGTATGTTTGCTGTTCTTTAGAAACCAAGCAGCACAGACAGAGCTTCACTGCACAGCAGCAGGAGAGCAAAGAACAGGTAAAGTGTTTGTCATAACCCACTCCATTTACTGAATACATTCAATGGCATCCAAAGAACATTGAAAGAGGATTATGTAACAGCGAATAACAACAACATCTATGAAATAACCAAGGACTGACACGTCACCGCTTGGCACCATAATCTATCACTTGGCTGTCAAATATGTGAGACACTTGCTAGACACCAGGACAAGAGAGTTCAAAGTTGCTCCTGTAAATTTCTTCATGAGGCTTATGAGTTTCAAAGTAGCCAGGTCAGAATTCAGGACAAACATTTCCCCTAAAATTCTCCAGACTGGTCACGAACAGGTCTATTGTGCACATTATGTATCAAACAGGCATATAAACAGGTGGACATTTTAGTTTGAAGTTAGATGCAAGGACTCTGGTTAAGTAACTTGACACTGCTGCCTTATATTTGCTGAATCACTTTGTCCAGGTCGATGAATTGTGTTCATCTTAAAAATTCCGACATTTATTTCAGCACGTGAAAGCAGCAGGAGGCCGTGTCCAAACAAAGTTTTCCAGGGGAAATGACGCATTGACTATGTGGGTTTCAGCCTGTTGAATTCCGTTTTTTTTTTTTTTTTTTTTTTTTTTTTTTTTTGGCTTCTCCAGACCTGCATGCCCTTGTTTCATTTGGCGGGTAGCTCAAGTCAGTCTTTCCATGCTGCTAGGGAGAGGAACTTTAACTGTTTCACTACTTCTGTCTGGATAAACAGTCATTGTTTCGACTTTTTTAAAAAATCCGATGGAGGAACTAGAGATCTAGATGTCACTGTAAATTTAAATTAGGGCCTACATTTTTCACTTTCTGACTTGACACCTATAATCCACCCTGCCTGTAGGTGAGGGAGTGGCCTTGATAATTAGTGTTTTTTTGTTTGTTTGTTTGTTTTTTTTTAATATACCTATTATTATTGGATATTATTTTAGACATTTAACGGCCGTGGTTAGCCTAAATAATTACTTGCTGATAAGTAATTTCACACCGTCAATTTTTTTCTTGTCTAGCAGTGTAGCCTGGGGTGTTTACATTAGAAACAAAACAGTTGCTGGGGTAAAATTTCCCTCATTAATCTGATATGTAAAGCTTTTCCACGACCCATGGAATCCTAATGAAGGTCGAGCAGGTTTCTGCACACACCACCAAAACAAACATTGGCCCCCAAAAGCTTTCATAGTGTCACCCAGACGGACCAGTCCTCAAATTAGTCTATCGAGCGAAAATCCCACAAGCCCCCGAGTTCGTTTCTTCACAGGCACGGCACCAGAGACAGAGAGTGGGATCTTACCATGATTACACTGTTCCTCCTTGTCTTCTCGGCCGCCTCGGGAATAAACCGGTCCAATGCAGCCCGCTGCAAGAGCCCTCAGTAAGAATGGAGCCTTTCAGTGCTCCGCCGCCGCCTCCTCTCTGAGGTAACCTGTCCCTCCTCAGACAGAACAGAGGAGTCTGAACCGCAGTGCCTTATTAATATTTAGTGCGGTCCAAAGCCAGAAAATATCAAAGCCAGCTTCTTCTAGGTGCGACAGTTTGATGGCTTTGGGAATGTGAATATAGCTTTAGATGTGTTGCATTTTTTTTCCCATGGTAAAGAGGGCTGAGGTGCAGGTGGAATCTGCCCGGGCCAGGTCGCTTACACACCCCGAGGCTTTAGAGCGCACTGTGACACAGCAAGAAGCTATGGTGGTTTATTGCGCAACGGATTGTCAGGGCCATTTAATAGAAGACAAAACAGTAATAGACTGTGATTTTTGACTTTAACAGTAGCCACTTTCAGTCCATGGACGACTCCTATGATAAAAACTGGCTAGGCGTCTTTATTTCTGATGAACTGATCTAATAATGGATGAAAAACATGGCAGTTAAAGTGTCAGAGAAATGATCAAATGTCTTCTCTAACTGGTATTATACTGATCTTATTTTACAGGAGACCTCCTCTGCAGGACCTTTCTCTGACCTCAGACCCCACCTTTAACACCAAAGGTAAGTTCTATTCTCTCACTTCAAACCAGTTTAATCACATGTAAATAAAATGTACACACCACATGCATGCTTCACATTCAGAAATACATGCAAAGACATTGTCCCTCTCCACCTGTCTCTTTCCAATGACTTATTAATGTGCTACAGAAACTGAAACCTGTCTCATTCTACACCCTATGAAAAATTTACACAACGCCTTTCACAGTTTTTCTCTTACTAATCTCAAAACACACAGGGAACCAAATGTAATGCTAATAATTTTCCAGGGTTTTATCCCCTGTGATAGCTACTCAGACATAATATTTACTTTAGGAGAGAGAAAATTGCTCTGGGTGTTTGGGATTTTATGCATTTCAATGATAACAGCTATAGCAGCTACAGCTCATGTAGGTAAGTACTTGACTGTGCCAGTATTTGAAGGCAACTTATGAAAATTATGCCACTCATCACAATTATCACTCAGAGGAGTGGTAGTCTAGTTTTACTGGTTTGGAGCTAATTAACCAAGCACTGGGGGAAAAAATACAGACATGTTCAAAAAAACACATTCACACTCCTCACCCCTGCTGGTTCCACTAATTGACCTGGACTGTAAGGATTAGCTCAAGAGCTTGTTACACTCTGGCAGTGCAAATGAGGAGAGGATGAGTCACACGTTCTACTTCACTGAGAAACCTCTGTTTGGCCCAATTATTATTTGCAGAAAGAAGTTATGCACTTTTTTGAGGCATCGATTCATCTAGGGAAGAGTTTTACAGGATGTGCCAAGAATCGTTTTCAGCACTGGGCTGCGTCACTCATGCAGTTACAGACATGCTTACCTGGCAGCCGCTCACCACAAGCGGCCTCTTTTTTTTTTTTTTTTTTGTTCCAGTGAGCAACCTCCGCTGGAGGCGTGTGTAAACAGCTGCTTTGTTGCTGTTGAGAGAGAGAGAGAGAGAGAGAGAGAGACTTAGTCACTCTCTGGATCCACCCAGATTTTGCTTGCTTGGCAGGAGATTTGAATTGGCAGGCTGCTGGGCCCTGAGTAACGATCTTTTGAAGTTAGAATCAGAATAATTTTAAGGTTCATCCTCTAAGTTTGAGCCATAGGAAGGCTCTTGAATGCAGTTCAATGGCAATTTGTAATTTTAGTCCCATGTCTCTGAAAGATCTGATGATTTTTCTTGTGTTAACTTTTTCTGACTGTGATGTGAGGGTTTGATAGCATAGCTGTTAAAGGTGACTACACCTGAGTATAATTATGGGGAAAAGCCCTGACTATGTGACGTGACCACTGATAGCTCCTTAAGCATTTACCAAAGAAAAATAGTTACATTCCAAGCATAACATAACAGATACAGAGAATGTGCTTCAGTTCAACAGTTTAAAGACACATGGATGGTCATCTTAAGCAGAAACATAACTACTTTTACAGATCCTGTTAGGTTTTTTGTTGTTAATGATCCCTCTCCCACATGCTACTAAAGACTTGGCTGCAATGCAGGGAGATGAAGAGACTTCTTTTCTTTTAGCCTTGTATATTTGGTTTGGTGCAGTGAGTCATCTCCAGTGCCTATCGGAGCGTTTTATGTTGCACATCTGCTAACTCAGACCTTTCACCATCACCGATGAAGCACTGGAGAAAAGGTATGCTCTAATTCCCAGACAACACATAATCAGCAGTCGTGTTGGTTGGTTAGGTGACATTAGCCGAGCTGGCTCTTAAAAAGGTAAGGTTAAAAATAATTTCTTAACTGTGAATGAGATCTTTTTTAAAAATTTGCCAGGGTCATATACTTGATGTTTGAGGAGGTAATAAACAGCTAAGGCAGGATCAAAGCTTACTGTTATTTAAGAGAGTTAGACGGCAGAGGCTTCTTCTTCAGTGCTTATTCTTGGAACTGGAAGCTGTTGTCTTGCAGATATTGTATAACATTGCCCTCACTCATATCATGGCAGCCTGTGCATGAATGCCATAAAATATGTTGTGTGTCTTGTCTTCTCGTGAACCAACTATGTAATTACACATTTGACTGACATTTCTTTTAAACACCCACCAAATTCCTCACAATTTTCTGCGTCAAACAAAATGCCTATGTTTTCCTTTCTCCCTGCCTTGCCTCACTGTCTCAGTTGCTCCCCCATTGCTGTTCATTTGTTGAGGCGTCATTGCAACCCACCAACTGTCAACCACAATGCCTACAGAGACCGCCTTTGGACATTTGGGAAACAGAGCAAATGGCAAACTCTCGCTGCATGGAGTTGATCTAACTCCACTGCCCCACCCACTGGTTGTTGATGCTCACTGCACCCTCAGAGGCTAGCCACCACAGTCAAAAGTAGAATTAATTAAGATTTTTCAGAGCTAAGCTGCTGAGGCATGTGGAGCCTGCACGTTTCATACTAAAGGCACATCAGGAGTTGGCTAGGCTGAGCGACAGATGGAGATGTATGTTCAGTTTTCTCTGTGGTTTGTTTTCCATGTAACCGGCCTGTTAGCTTTCTTGTCTTTGGAATTGCACAGTGGACACAATTTGACTAAACACCCCCTCATTCAGAGGATAAATAAGAAAGTGATTCATTGCTCTCTCTCTTTCTCTCAGCGCTAAGCCATTTAGTCTTACATCACCACAGCAACCACCTCCAATGATGTGTAAATTATTGTATTTTGAAGTCCTGCCACTAAGAAATGAGGGTATGACAAATTCCATGCGGTCCATGTATCTGTTCTGCAGTGCTACTCACAGGTCACACTTGTCTGGGCTTGTTTAAAGTTAACCCCTGCATGGACTCTCCGGCTATGCTTCAGTCAGAGTGTCTCCTGGTCGATGAACTATGTATTTGTTCATATTTAGATTACATAACCCCAGACACTAACCTGCTGCCTACACAACTCTTGACTATCTGAACTACACTGCCCCTAATTCAGAGCCCACTGCATACTGACTGAGCTCTAAACTCTAAGAAGCAGTTTCTCTGTATCCTTCACTGGTGTTCTGAGCAGCACTTCTGATCATTACCCACTCAACTGTGCTGGTAAATTGACAGTCTAACGATTAATGATTAACAACACTTGTGTCCACTTTTCTCAGGCAAGTGACAAAAGCATAAATTCAGGGATATTTGTGCTGTAAATGGTGTTCTGGGTTTAGTAAGAGGAAAGAAACAAAAAGGGGAAAAAGAAAGAAATTTTGCCATAGCACTGTTCCCCATGAGAGCTGCCATGATATTTCAGAAAACACTTAATTGCTTCCCATTTAAGGATATGATAATGCGCTAAAATAATTACAGAGTAACATTTGTCTGCTGTTGAGCTTGATACAGAAAAAAAAGAACATTGGCCAAAAGCCTTGCAAAAGCCTTTCCTGCAAACAGTTCTGGGCAACTAACTGATCTCATTTGTTCAGCCTGGTCCCAACTGTCTGCCTTTCCACAAATATAAAATATGTCAGCGGAGGGCAGAAGACTGAGTGTTTGAACATATCTTTTCCCTGGGCACATCGGGAAAGAATTAATGGGCCGTTTGTCAAATTCTAAAAGACTCATTTGGTGTAGTAAGCGTTGCGTTAATGTTGATAGACTCTCTGGCATTCCCAGCACATCCTTCTGTCTGCCAAATATACGTAGCTTGCTAATAAGTGACAACAGTAGCTAGCAATGTTCCATGTTGCATAATCATCACCTGATACTGCTCAAAGTAATTTTAATTTGTTTTGACTGGAAAAGGTGATTTCTACATGAATAAAGACACAGAGAGGAGGGCTGTGTTTATATGTACTATGAGTGAGCTTGTCTGTCAAATCTCCCCAAACATTGAACATATTACAAACACATTGTAAGTACAATTATAGACATAGAATCCAAACATATTACTCAACTTAAACCTGCATTCACTGACTTTTTCAGCTACTTTTCAGCAGCGCAAGTTGTCAACACAACATTGACATATTATCACTTTATAGAATTGATATAACATTAACACAACATTATTACATTCACATTCACTTGGAGTGGTTGTAAGTGCAAAATGCATTCTCCTTTTATCTCTGTTTTGGTCTCCACCATAAACTGAGGGAGGTATTTGGTTGTTTAGCTAAATGCTCTACTGCTAGATATGTCTGTCTGCAGGCAGCTAGGCAGGTAGCATTCAGTTGATGTCAAAGTTGGTGTACGTGAGACTGACCAAAACAGTTAAGTTAAGGGCCATAAACAAAAAAACAGTGAGCTAAAAGACGCTAAAATGATCCATGCAGTTAAGGGAAGCTGCAGAGTCGGGTGAGAATTTTCGATTGGTTTGTTCTTATGAGGGACAGCTTTTACATCACACAGAGTCATTTGATCCATTGTGCTTTAAAAAAATCAGTGCAGCTTTAAGTTCTTGTATATTGCTTACACACCTTGAAGAGATTGTACATCTGAATATGAACTTATTTGATAAACATTGTGTATTGTTAACAAAAGCTACAACACAAAATGTTAAGTTGATTTCCAAAACCACATAGGCTTTATTTAGGCCATCAACATTAAGCATTTCTAAGTTTAACAGAATTCTGACCAAAAAAGTATTATATCACATTATCATCCAGGGTCTCAGGTTACCAACCCTTTGAAAGAACAATATGTTTGATTTTGTGCTGCTAATTACACATTTAAAGTACACTTAACCTTGTATAATAGAGGGCATTTCATTTTAGAGCAAAAACAGCGATTGCAAAAATAATGAATTCCACACTTCTAATCTTGTTGGCATTTGTGTTTTGCCAGAGAGATAATGTCCACTGTCCAGAACTGCACGAGAAAACAAGACAGTAATAAGAGTAGAGTGAATTCGACACAACATCGCTCCCTGGTGACATTTTATCTTCTCGTGTGTGGAAACTCATCTCTGAGTCTGGGTACAGTACAGCCTGCATCCTATTTGGAGAAGCTGAGTCCTCACAGTAAAAGGTACTACCTGTGCGGCAATTTTATCTTCAGGATAAAATGTTGTTTTATAACTGTGAGTTGCGCTTAATATTTGAAGTTGTTTGCCATCCTTTAGACCCTACTTGTTGAAAAGCCTTAAAACACTCTAAATAGAGAAGCTTTGTAGGAAAATAAAGATATGTGGATGTATGGCAGGTGAGTATGTCCCCCTGTCTGGTCACAAATGGCCCTGCGAAAGGAAAGCAAATAATATAACAATAGCACTATGTCTGATGCCTGTCATTTCTTTGTATGAACCGCCTTAATGGATATCACAGTGAGCATCCTTAGAGTGAGACTGGCGCTCCAGTATGACGGACGGTTCGTACACCAAATCATCCTCTCCCAGTGTTGAACTCTGCTCCAGGCTCACAAAGTTAGGGATGTTGAAGTGGGACAGGAAGGCACACTCTCTGTCCGTCTTACTCTCCTCTATTAGTCCGTTAAGAGGTCGGCGTCCCCCAGCTTCCTCAACATCCTCTTCCATATCATCCATCCCCAAGGAGCCTGATACCTCTGGGCCGGTTGCTGGGCCCCTGTTGGACTTCGGCCCCGGCATGCTTTCCATCTGTTTTTTTCTTCCCCCGACCCTGATCCTCTTCCTTGATGTAGAAGTGGAAATATGAACGGGTCTCTGCTAGCAATGGACGGGAGGAAGCTTTGTCATTTTCATCCTTGGGACCGTCGATGTCTAGCAGACAGCTCCCTGGTCGATGACGCTTTTCAGCAGAGTCTGGGTTTCTGTTAGGAGAGAAATAAAGATCCAGAGTGTGATTACAGCAGGAGGAGGCTTTGAAAATATGAGGGAGTTTTATTGTCAATTTTGTCCTGAATGTAGCTCTAAGCAAACTTCTCACTTTTTTTAGTCCGTGCCTGAAAATTTATACTAAAAATCATTCCTTCATCTTTTTTCCTGAGAAAAGAACTTGGGGGGCAGGGTAGGGGGTGGAATGACATTTTGCTTGCCAATAAGTTCCCTATTTCATCTTGGCTTAACCTCAGTGCCATTTTTCAGTCTGACCTTATAAGTGACTTCTCTCCAACTTCCACTGCTTATCTTCACTTGATCTGCAGCTGCATGAAGACCACCTCAGAGTCAAACATCAGTGTTGCACAGTAACGTCATGCTTTCAGCAACAACCACTGGTCCCCCCAGTGAAATACAACATATTCTACTGTCAGAATAGCAAATGCAGTAGATCTCATTAACCCCCGTCTCTCTCACGCTTTTGCTCACATCACAAGTGCAAGAGCTAAATTGCTTGGGCTCTCCTTGGTGATTTCACGGGTCCCCTCAGGGGCCAGATGGGTGTAACCTACTAATATACTCACTCTTGATGTGGCGCTCCTGTCTTTGTGAGCAGCGTGAGAACGAAGAACATGAAAATGACAAACACGGCAAGTCCTACCCAGAAGCCGATGACAATGGAGTCTGAAACACCAGAGAAGAGTGAATGTTATTACAATACGTCATGCTGTTTTAATGATTAAACTCTCTTCTGCTCCCCTTCTGAGCTTGAGATTCCCTCTTAGATTAATCTCTCCAAGAGCAAAAGAAGAATTAGAAGATTAGAAGAAAGCTGCACCTGCCTACTTGTCCGTTATTTTTGCTGATGACCATGTTCTGTCCCATTAAGTGGCTTGGTCATCACAAATGAGGTGTATCAGTAATGCAAGGAATGAAAGGTGCGTGGTAATCAGTTATTAATTATGAACACTCGTAAGGAAGCGTGTTTGTTGACACAGATATTTCATGCACTAATATACCCGCATGCACTTAAAGGCACGCGCACACACGCGCTGCACAAAGTAAAAGACAGTAAAAGCGATGGAGGATTGTCTCATTCAGCTTACATCTGTGCGCTTTGAGTCCCTCAAAAGACACGGGCTCCTCGTCGTCATAATATTCATACTGCCACACGTAGTCACTGCGACGTGCGCTGGTTTGGCTCCGGTTGTGGAAGTCGGACATTTCACACAGGTCTAACGTACCTTGACAACACAAAAGAAATCAAATCAGTCCAGGAAGGAAGCAGTTTAAATATTTATAGTTACCGTATGCGTAAAGTTTACGAACCACAGTCGTTAAACGTGAAACCTCTCTGTTGCTGAAAACCCCAAGTCCCCAGCCTATAAATCTGGGAATTCTGCAAACAACTCAGATGTTAAGTCCGTCTCCTGGAATTTAAAAATGTGTCGAAAAGATGATAAAGAGCAGGGAAATCCATCGCTTTATCAAAAACTCCATCCATCCTCATGTGAGTCCTGTAGGCGAAGCAGCAGCCTATGGGCGAGCTGCTGCTCAGTGCGCATCACTGATATCCAACATCCTCTACACTGGTGCCTCATTCATTCCCTGGGATACTGAGGTTACACTGCAAAAAATGCTCATTTTAACCACCAACTGAGTCTGGTATTGGGGGTTAGTTTACTGATTTCCGCCTCGAATACGCGACGAGGTGTTTCCAGTGCAGCTGATTATTCTTGAGGAAGGATTTTTGTTTTGAAACCATGTACTCAGTTGATAGGAATTTCTATGATTAAATTTGTATGAGGTTGGCTTTATTGTGAGATGTAAATATAAATATACTGTAAGTGCATGCAAATAATGTACATATCCACACATGAAACAATCAATTTTGAAAAACCATTCAGTCTAATTTTAATTTTGAATATTAAAATTATATATTTGGACATTAAGGTTAAATAGTCTGCACTCTCCCTGCAGTTTAATATATTTCAAGAGCTTTCCACAAATATATCATCAACATCTTGAAACATGGCAGAATAAGTAGATTCAGGTATCAATATGACTTTTTAAATTAAAGATAAAAAAAATCATGTTGAAGTGCAGGGAGTAAGAGATACATGGACTTGAAGTGGAAACTACAAAGATTAGTCTTAACCCAACCAGCCAATTACAGCTCATGTAAAGGTTTTCCAACTCCTTCCCATTTTTACATCCACTCTAGAAGACCATGCTAAATAATATCATACATAAGTTATAGTATTAAGACTTTACAATAGTCTGAAACACCACTTTATTTGAGGAGATGAAGGATACTAACATGACAAAGACTTAATCTGGAGTGATTCATTACGGTCAGACTTGCAGACCTCTGAGAGGTAATTACACATTCCGATAATAATGAGCAGCATGAGCTAAAGTGAAATTATTATCTTACATACTCCTCGACTCATTTTGAGAACAACTTGTTTGCTATTAATTTAATCACTTTCCTGATTTACTCCATCCTCATTCCTCAGAATTTTATGTACATTATTGTAAGGTGTTCCCATCTACACTGTGAAATAATGTTGGCAGTGTACTATTTTCACAGCTGTTACAGGAGAATTCAGTGTGCAAGATGTAGGTCTGTGCCAATAACCATCTGTTTGGCACTGTAACAAAATCAGCCCCTGTATTTTTCATAGCACGTTCAAATGACATGCTGCTGATCTGCTGGTGTGGGACAACTCAAATCTGTTTTGAGCGTTCAGAAGCAACATCTAAGCTATTCCATGATTTACACAGCATTGCTTTATAAAAAAAAGTGCATTTTCGTAATCTGCCGCCCAACGAGCACATCTGAATGGTCTGCACATTTGCCTATTTTAGTGAAGCGAGAGGTTGTTGAAAGGACATAAACAAAGCAACCCTGACTAATGATTTTAAGATTACCTGGGCTGAGGTGAATTTGAAAATGCAAGCATGTGTCTGTCTGCTGGAGGCAGGAAATGCTTATTAAAACTCTAAAACACCACATTGCTAAATGGCCTTTTTTCATCTTTTGATAAATCTTCTTTCAGGCGACAGGCTTCATTAGCAGCCCTGCATTACCTTAATTTTTGAAGTACCTCTTAAGCAGATCCACTCCAGGCAGCTATTCGTTCACTTATGCTCCATCAAAATGAATTTTCCACATCACAGAATTTACATTCACCAGAGTGATCACAAATGTATACAATACATTAAAATCTTGGTGATATTAGTACCCTTTGTATACTTTTCTTGGTCTCAGTGTAGCATTAGAATGTGAATAATGGATTTTTTCCCTTTGTGAATGAGTTGGTGTTGTGCTGTGCTTCCCGAGGCCAAAACCTATCAAATGTCTGGACACTTCAGCTGCAAGGTGCCTTCTTTTTTGGCAGAGTTGTTTTTTTCCTGTCACCACAGGATGTTGATCACGCCAGATTTGGAAACATCCCTGTAGCTCTAAACATAACCCTGTGTCCAGATTCTAAATAAACTAACTATTCTTCATCTCATGCCAACTGTTTCACAGTACTTTCCAAAAAAATCTGACTGCTGTAGCAAATAAGTGTTTAAGGTAGTGTGAAGGTTAGTCAGCTGAAACGCTTGGTTAAGGTTTGGGAAATTTTATTTCATGGTTAAAAAGTGAACATAAATTACTCGATAGTAGCATAAACTCCAGTCTCCTGCATGGTAGCTGAATGCACTGAAAGCCAATTCACCACTGTATAAAGGGCACACTTCTTCCTGTGTCTGATAGGAACATAACTCCTAAGGACTGGGCATAAAGAACTGCACATACTGTATATAACATATGCTATGTATTCAGATGTAAGAGCGTTCATCACGAGAAGTCTATCCTTAAACCAGAATTTAGAGCATTTAGACTTGAAATAGTGATGCCATCTGGAGATACTTCATCTGTTTATCTGTTGGTACTGTATTAGAGATTGGCTTTGTGTTCTCTGAGAACACTTGTTGAGTTATCACAGCCAAACAATTGGCTATTGAATGAATGAATTACTCACAGCTGTGAATCAGAGAGTGTACCCGTACCACATTAATTTTTTGAGTAGAGTCCAACTTTTTGTTTTGAGATTACATCACTACCTCGTTCTTGGTTCTCTGCTTCACAGCTCAAGGAGAGACTTGCCCAAATTGAGTAGTACAGTGCTACAGAAATAACCCAGGCTATTGTCATGAATTCTACTTGACAGCGGACATTTTCCTCCAGTGCCAGAACTCTACAAAAGGATTTTAAATATTATGTCATCATATGATGGATCACAAACTTTATACAGTAATCATATAAAGATTAGAGACATTTAGGTAATTCACCTGCATTTCTGCATTAGTTTTGCTAAATGTTGGAAGTGGTGGAAAGGCTACATCAAAGCTTGTTAGAGCATTTTGTCTCATATTCATCTGCAGATCAATAATGCACATGTCATAGAAAACAGCCAGATGCTCAAAGCTGTCCCGCCAGGTTTGCTTTGGTCTGTTATTCTTTGGGTTGCTACTTTGTTCTTCTCCAGCTACAGCAATTATGGTGAGATGATATGCTGTGCTGTTTTCATGGGGAATGTTGCAATGGCTTTGATCAAAAGAAATCTGTCCAGGGGTAGCTGGCAGCTAAAGTATGGGTCAAAGTGCTTGTCAGTGAGGAGTGAAAACTCTTTGTATCACCAGCACAACTGATATGTGCCAAATGCAGTTAGAATATCAAATGTAGAGAGGACACCTCCCTAACTTTTTCCCTGTGCTCATAACCTTCTGTATTTCATAAGTGTAAAAGGATTTAAATGAAGACCTTCCTCAGTAGCTGTATGCCTGCTCCTCACCTACAGTCAGTAAGACAGATGTGGATGCAAGGCTCTTGATTGCTCAATAGGCGAAATCATAAACAGTTCCATCACAGTAGAGAACAATAGGTCAAAGGCAACAGTGAAACAGACACATCAGTACAAATCATATATAAATTATTAGCTCAGCTTAGCATTAGCATTCTGCATTAGCGCATTAGTATTAGTATATCAGCACTACAAGAACAGAGCAACATTTTCATGCATTTTGAGCTGTGTTCCTGGCTTCTTGGTGAATGTAAGTTCACTCTCTTTTAGCTCTGTTTTTAGTCTTTACTGACTCCCAAAGGAAATAAATGGCTCTTCACCTATTAAATGCTCCAATATGTTCACCAGCTAGCTGCTAACTGAGTCAGAACAGCAGTGTTGTGGGCCAGACAGCTAAATAATGAGCTGAAACTCCACAGATGAACTGCAGATTGAGGCGCTAAGTCCCTGCAGGTTCATCTCTCTGAGCGGCTCCCATTTGTACAGTATTGTCACATTGTTTCAGAGCCGATGCGCTATTGCAAAAATTGGGATTATAACTTAAAATTGTGCCCAATATATATATATATATAAAATGTTTATTTGTGTTTTTTTAAATTGTCGTTTAGCCCCGGGTGTCCTTTTTTAAATTTGTGTTGTGTGTGGTGAAGCTGAAAAACTGTTTCCACATTAAGGACGATAAAATCTCTACAAACCATTAACAATAATAATTTGATGTAAAAATGGTTTTCTCATTCAAAATGTCAAGCTTGTTTTACTGGGTGTCTGGCTGCATGTTGTGCTTCAATAGTCAAAATAGAAAGGATTTAATCTTAGTGAACTCCAGCTGTCTTTATTTTTACAGCCTACAGTGAGGTACTGTCATTAATACTCTGCATGTGATGTCCTGCTAATTTACTTTAACAAAACAGGCTAATAGACTTTACACTTCATTCTTTTTCACAGGTTTCTGACACAGTGCCTGCAGACTGTGCCTGTGAGCACTGATTGATTAAGCCTGTGTGTTAAAGTCATTGTAATGATCTTTCTCTTTCATCAATACATGATGTTCAGCATAACCTATCACTGACCACAGTTTAAACAGCCTCTGAAAAGCCTGCAGACCTCTGTTGCATGTAAATGACCCTGGCCACTGGGTGCTGCACTCTCTGACTCACCACTGCAGGGTCCACAGGTAGGAGGCTTGACCTGATTGAGATTCAACACTACTACACATCATGTGTGTCTGTTAAACTGGGGGAATTCTTCAGCCCAAATAAAATCACAAAAAACACAAGAGACAGAGCACCAAGATCACATTTTTCATCTTGAATAAGCAGGAGTTTATGTTGTTCCTTATCCACTCGCTATTCACACTAATTCATCAATACAGCATGTGTGTCCTGTACTTCTGTGGGCCAGAACATTTTTCTACTTTGCTTCTTATTTATCTTCACTTTCTTTATTCCTTTATTTTGCCCGCCAACATTCTGGTCACAAATCTGCTCCAGCTTTAAAGCTACTACCACCCGCTGCTCTGACTGCTCTGAATCTGTCTATCTCTGAATGGTGGATAGAAACATTCAAGACTCCAAAATAGATAATATGAAATATTCATAGATTCTACATCAGCATTGTTGCTACGTGCAAGGCATAATTCTTAGTTTGCAAGGATAAATTTACGATTTTCTCACTGGCAGGGACGTCTTATCCTTCAATGCTCACGATCAGGCCTGGCAGTTGAGCTGTCTTCATTTGTCTCTTGTCCCATCCATCCTGGTTTTGTTTTATTGCTTTTTTTTTTTTTGTTTTTTTACTTTCTATCTTTCTCCCAAAGAGAGAAAAAACATGTACTCAGTCAGTCATTTAATGCATCATAATTCCCTCATGCATTGTGTTCATTTTCAGTTTCAGTCTCTGCAGAACAACTTTTTTCAAGCTTGAATTCCCTATGGTACATACACTTTCACATACTGCTCACACTTTTCATTCAGCAGACACCGTTTCCTTCCGTTCACTGTCCAACAGCTACCTCAAAGATCCTTTCTTTTGCCTCTGTCATCTAAATTATCTCCCACAAGTGGTATTTTTCAGTGGGCGCTGATTGATGAGCCTTCCAGATCTGTTTTTGTCAGCATAAACCCGACACCAATGCTGCATATTGAGCAGTTACAGAGGTTCATCCCAGTACAGAGCAGAAGGAGAAGACAGGGTGCTGTCATCTTGACCCTGTGATTGAAGTCTCCACTCTCTGTGGTAGCAGGTCAGTGACTGAAATAAAGATGGAAGAGGGAGGATACCAGAAGACACTGTTATTAAGATGATTCTAAATTCAATAGTAAAAGTTGTTTTGTTTTGTTTTTTTAACCAGTAACTACTGTAAATATATTGGACAGCTATGCAAGAGTCTGTTACCATGGTATAGGCTCTTGTTTTCAGATTTAATGATTTATTGTTTCATGTTTTACAGTTTGCAGTTGAATTTACAGTAATGTGATTTTGTCTCATATTTTTCTCTGAATACTGTCTCCCTCTACTTGCAGTGCATTTTTACCATGACCGATGGTTTCCAAGGGAACACTCGGGACTTCAATTAAACTAGGATCTGGATCATTCTGACCTTCTGCAAAGCCATTCTCAGAACATAACTCATAGCTCATGGAAAACCATATAAACACTCATAGGTTCATCGTGGCCTCACATAACATCATCTTACAAAACATCTTTTTTTCGAATCTTAGATTATTATGTAGCATAAGATTATTGAATTACAGCTCCTGGAGGATGAGGATTTGAATACTAAATAGGGTTGATTAAACTGCCACAGCTCACCTGGATGGATGAGCAGTGTGCTGTTTTTTTTTTCTGCAGCTTGACTCTTATTGACTACCTCTAAGCCCCAGTGCTGGTGTTGTCATCATTGGATATTCTGTAAAGATAATTCAGAGTGTCTTCTTCAGAAAACAAAGACTGAATTGAACCTGTATCTAACAGTCTGTACTGGGAAAGAGGGTGTGAGTTCAAGTTATGCACTGTGTATTTACAATGTACAGAAAGTAGACAGTATCTCAATGGAAGCTGGAGTCTGTATAAAATGATTTCTTCAAATTAATCAGTGTATGATTCCCTCTGGTGAGAGCCCATGAGAGGAGAAAATGACGTTGTGTGGCAGATTTACCTCACAGTATGAGTTACATGAAATTGATTTTGAGATGAGAAGCAAGTAGTCTTTAATCTGAACACAGAAGCTCTGCACTGATTAAATGGTGATGCAACTTCAAAGCTTTTTATATTTTTCAAGTTCTGTGCAAAAACTAAATAAGAGATTTGGAAATTAAATAAATGTATAACTAAAGTTAAGCTCTACATGCAAGCTGGAAGCAGGAAGGTGGTATTACATTTCCCAGAGGCTGTAGCATCTCATCTTTAGTAATTGAATCAAGACGCCCCTCCTCTTCCTCCTGTCGTTGTACAGAGGACTGTTTTCCTTTGTCAGGCTGGGAGTCACCTTGAGCCTGAGCATTACTCACATCAGTAAAGAGAGCAAAGGTCAATGCTCCTGTGCTCCAGAATACATTTAGCAAATAGACGTGCATGACTAGAAATCAAGGACTTTTACAGTGCATATAGACAGTCCCCTTTGAAAACTCATTTATTTACTTACTGTGTATTTATATGTATTTATAGCCTAAGCTCATTTGTAAAGCCTGTCTCTGCATGGGCCTCTGAAATACTCAACAATAATATACATACATATCCTGTTGTTGTGGATTAACAGAGGTTGACAATGACACCTCCAGGTTCAAGGTGCTTGGAATAGTGTATTGATGCAAAGGAAAAAAAATCACATTGCACCAGCTTAACTCTTAAAGTTTGAATCCGGGCTGACAAAGCTGTACTGAAGTGCCCTAGGCTCCTCCAATTTGTATTCTTCTGTGTTAGATTGCATTTTGCTGTAATATTAATAACCCTCAAACACAGCCCATAAAATCACGGCAGGTCTCAGCCTGCTTCTGTCCCAGTAGGCATCAGTTTGAAGAATAATAGATTGTGAACTGTGTAAGGAACTGAAAATCCTTGCTTGTTTTCAGATCTGTATGATTGTTGTGACTGCTTCTTTCTGTTCTTTTTGTAAATCCCCCAAAGCCCAAGTTCTGTCAAACAAAGACAAAATGAGTCCTCATAAAAATGCTAGAAGTTCTCCATTTGGAACTGGAGGACCCTGCGTGACTCCACAACTGCTAAAGTGTGAATGCAGGGAGGAGAGAAGAAGAGCATTAACATCTCAAACCCTCTTACTGTGTATCTAAATAAGCGTACGACTAATATTCCCTGGAATAGGTTTGAAAACATTTTCACTCAGACTTGGAGGATATATTACGTTCAACATGTTCTTGTCTTGTAGAAAGATATCCTCTCGTATCTTTAGGATCCCTGGTTGTTTTTATTAGTAACCCAGCATGCACCAACGAGCTGCCCCCTGAATTCCAAGAAAAATATCAACATGAACAAAACCTAAAATTACTGCGACCATTGACTCATGGCGTAAGAGTAGGTTTTCCATTCAGTGTCACAAAGTACGACATTGATTTAAGTGCTTCAAATTGCACCGTAGCTTCTCTGCTCCAAAGAGAAGCCTCCCAAAACGAAAAGGGAATGTGACTTATGAATAACAAGTGGCTGAAACCACTCACACACATGGGAAACAGGACAATGAAAATAGAACATGATTGCATACTTGATGGCAATAGGGTGCAAAGTGACACATTAATTGAGGAGGAGGCTTTAAATATGGAATTTGCAGTGATGGCCTGATGAGCATAAATAAAAAGATAAGGCTTTACTGAGGGGATTTCTACAAAATGATTTATTTGTGGTTGTCTGTTGCCATGGAGAGCAATATTTTTTGGAGAGAAGTTTTGAGAGTCTTTGTAAGAGAGAAGTGTAAATGACTTTGGCAAAAAAAGAAAGAGGGAATGTGACTTACAAATAACAAGCTAGAGAAAGAAGGCAAAAGTGGAGCAATAGAGAAGAGAGGGATTATATCAAGAAAATCTATTAAAAGTGGTCTCATAGCATGTGGTGAACTTTTCAGCCAGGCAGGTTCACTGAATGTTTGAAATATGACAGATGTCTCCATATTATTGAGCTGCAGCTTCACTGTAACCCAAACCAAATATTAAAAAGCAGTCAGCAGCTCATCTCTCCCTCTAGTCCTTTGTCACTTATTAATGCATAATAGGGTAAGCCAATAAGGGATAATAGCTTTTTCCTGGATTACCAGCACACTCCATGATGAGTGACCTCAATATTCTGTCCAATTTACATGTGTGTGTGTGTATGTGTGTGTAGTGGTGGTGTGTGATCTCCTGTGGTCTTTTCAGGGAATTTCAATTTTGCTTCATTCAGAGGAAACATCACATTTACTGGCTCTGCTTTTTTTTTTATTTTTCTTTTACTCACTATTTTGACCTATTTTGGCATTCACTATACTATACTGTTTTCACTGCATTAATCCAAGCATACAATATGGACCTTTTTGTTCACCAGTGTAGAAGAAAAAACATAAAACGCTTTTAATATGCTGATGTAATTTTACTATAATGCATGGTAAAAAATCTTTTTATATGTATTGCATGAATGTGCCTGGTTTGTGAACATAATGGTAAAGGTCATGCCTGTGCGAAACTGTTTGAACAGCAAGAAGCATGTAATCCTTGCGTGTGCCATTACAGTTCAAAATGTAGCAAAAGCATGAATGACACAAAAACATAAAAGAAGCCGGCAGCGGAGCGTGGTGAGTCCGTGAGTCCAATTAGCTCCAGAGAAGAAAAAGAGACTAAGAGAGGGACGGAAAGAGCAAAAGAAGGGGGGGTGGGGGGGTCTGTGTGGACCTTATTAGCTCCGAGCTCTGACTGCCTGTTCCCTGGAGAGGAGTGTTGTGATGTGGATGGAGCCAGTGGGCAAAGAAATTCAATGCTGGTCGTTCACGGTTCACCTTTAAACACAGACACTCTCACTGAAGGCCTCCTACCCTTTAACAAGTGATACTTGCAAATGTGGCACCCATTAGCTTTGACTGAACCCAGTTGTGGGAGATGTTCCACTCTTTCCATTATCATTTCATCCCAGCATGTAGCCCCACGCTGCCCCCTACTGGCCCTTGTTTAAAAGCACTTGTTTAAGTGAATGAGGGGGACTGAGTCAGTAGATTACAGAAGACATTCAAAAACGTGGAGCTCCAATAAAAGTTGCATAACACAGTATTACTGTATTTCCCTTATGGCAGTGTGATGCGTTCAAGGTTTGCATCTGCTGAGGTGTGGCTGTTAACCCACCCACCCCAACCCCTGCTGTTGTATGTATTAAGGGGCTGACGCGTGTCAACCCTCCCCACGCAGCACGAGCCTCCTTCCATCAACCCCTCAGCAGGCAATGACAGTAGGGCACGTGTTTCTTCACACCTCACACCCAAATGGCCACAGAGACAGAGATACTGAAAGGTGAAGGGGTTGAAGAGTTCAACTTATTAATGTAATCAATCAGACTGTGCCATTACTCGATCCATTACTCTTAAACCTAATTACAGTCGTGTCACCCGGTTGGCCCATTAGACTAAATGATACCTGTACATACGCTCAAACCCTTCACATGAGAGACAGTGGATGCAGGAAGCAGGTATCACATTCTAATCAAATATGCAGTAATCTAAGAAAAATGTCTCAAACAGGTCAATCTCTCATCTTTTTTAAAAAAAAATCTACACTCAAAATTAAAACAGAAAGTGGCCAAATGTTCGGAGTTTGCCGAAGTGTGACTTCACACCTCACCATCGTGGCGCATGGAAACACTTGGAGACGCGTCAAAAGCGCAATTTGGCACCGCGGCTGCCTCGGGCCCCCCTGATAAATAGGAGGTTCCTGCTTTCAGTCTCACATCCTCTGGGGACTTTACGCAGGACTGACAACTTACAAGGAGCCATGGAGACTTTCGCCGCCAACAGTGGATTAACTTCTGCTTTTTCTGGAGACAATGTTACCCAGCAGTCCAACTGGTGGAGACCGTGGACTGGAAAGGATCAGAGAACTGACGCACATAAGGTGAGTTTGGTTAACTTTAAGTCTGGAAGTCCTCAAATTCAAACGTACGCTGTTTCATGGGTAAAAAAAAAAGTCTAACTTTATTTTAACTTTCAGACTCATTCCATGCATGGAGACCTCTCTGATGCACAGTGCCCCAAAACTCCTCAGGTCGTTCACCCAGTGAAGTAAGTGGAGTTTTCTTGCTTTCTTTACCACCATTTCTAATGTAGTGTAATGTAATGTAGTGTTCCTTTGTAAAGTACATCTTACTCATTCATTCATTTTTCTTTCTTTTATGAAGGTTGTACTGGCCTAAATCGAGATGCTTCGATTATCTGTACCAGGACGCAGAAATGCTCCTGCGCAACTATCCGGTCCAAGCGACCATCTGCCCTTACGAGGACTCCAGCAGCGACGAAGACAGCGATGATGAAGAGGAGGAAGTGGAGAAGGAGCTGAACTAAACCTCACCCTTCGAAGCCTTTAAAGACAAAAAGTTTCCTAATGTGATAATATATATTTCTCCTAATTTATTCCTGTAAATATGTGTAAATAGATCATTTTTCATTTCTATACCAAAGTGAGAATGTAAATCCTTAAGTTATTCCTTTAACGTTTCTACCTCTTTTGTATTTTGTTGAGCATTGCAATAAAATGCATGAAATGGGCGTCGTTGTCTTGGGCTTATTTTTGTGTTTATACTGAGATTGGTGCCTGTGGGTTTATCTTGTAGCCTGATGTCGAATTCAAAGCAGTAGTTTGAGGAAATATGTGAAATGAAGTTCCAAGCTGCAGGCAGGGTTCACTGACCCAGAGGAAATTAGGTTTTCGAGTAAAGAGGAGTCTTCTCCGGTTTAAAATGACTCTTTGAAAGTCTGTGCAAAGACGTCAGACTTTTGGTTTACTTTGAGTGAGAGCACATGATGTGTCTCTCTATTATTCACCTCTCCTGCATAAACACTAATGCAGTTTCCCTCATAGTTATTACTTGCAGCAATCACACATTATGAGGACGTTCGATTGGATTTTCTGGCCTTAGTGTATTTAACATTTTAAAGTTTCTAACCTCTGCTGCATCTGACACATCAGCCTGCCTGAACAGCTCTTTTCCCATGGATAAGTGCAAGGTGGTAAACTCACCATTTCCTGCGCAGTGACGCCTGAAGTGCGGAAACTGCGTGACACGTGAGAGGTGCCAACGGCGTCAGCAGAGTCCATAAAGATCTGAACTGAGATAGTCAGAGGGAAAACGTTTGTGGCCCCTTCAGTGACTCAACCTGGTTTAATCAGTTATAATTTTAGTTCACGTGATTTCGACTTGACAGATTTTCTTTAAACGCACCAGGAGGTCACGCTCTATGGATCTGCCACCAGAGGATTTATGTCAATCTGCACAGTGTCCTCTGTCTCCTGCAATAAAACATGAGTGGATGGATGAACAGTTCCATAACAAGACATAAATAATTGACAGAATGCACAGTTCACTTGAAGTTTTGCAAATTCAACCATACAATAAAAACAAATCAGCCTAAGCATAAACCAAACAAGACTTTAGCATTAACCCAGTACAAGGTCCTGGAGAAAAAGTAAAGTGTTGGCCTCCTATTGACCCCTTCATCCTCCTCCCTGTGAATTATGTACTGTCTACCACCACCTCTAAACACACATTAAGTGTTCACAACTGACTACAAATGACAATGACAATATTGTCAATGACAATATTTCATTAGATCCAGTAAGTCACCACTACTACCTGTGTCCCCAATGGTTTGCTGGTTGGTTTAAAAACAGTTGATGAAGATATTTACAGTTATTTAAATGACAACAAACTAAATGACTCACAATGAACCTGATGCTGGAGCCCCTGTGCATCTACAGTCCTGGGTCAGTTACCCGCTTTGACTGATGCAATGCAGCCTTGGCAGTAACAAGCCTTTACTGCAGTGCTGCAGTATGAATGAAGTTTGCAATATAGAAGGAAGGTAGGATAGGAAGTCAGTGACTCATGGGAGTAAAGTAGTTTTATTGTTTTACAGTGATAACGCGGCTGCAGGTTTAAGGTGATTTCTGTTGGTAGTTGTTCTGACATATTTGGATTTTAACAGACAAACAATTGTCTATGATTTGTCATTTTAAACAGATCGTAGGAGTCTTGGCTTCAGATTGACTCTTGACTGCAGATTGACGCTGCATATTTTTTTTGGTAAGCACGGTGTGTGCATAGGGAGCACGGAATCAATAGAAACAAAGAATAATATGCTGTTTATAGGTTAGTGCAAGGCACAACTTTGCAAATGCTGCACAGGCTTTTTTTTCTTCAGAAGAAAAAAAATAGCTTGAATTGTTTAAATATCTGTGTATTCTGCATTTCTTACTTAATGACTTGAACTCTTCAACTCACCCCGGTGCCAACCCTCCGAGCTCTTCCATGGGAACCCTTGGGATCACCTTTAAGTGTTTTGCAGGGTGTAAACTTTGCACACCTTCATCATGGGAGACACTGTGGCCTCTGGCTGCAAAAAGGGTAACACACTGCTACTGAACTAGTGACCTCCACTGGACAGACTGCTTATCACGATTATTTTAATAGACAGATCATAGACATACTATTGTCTATGATCCCTTGACTACAGATTGACTCTTTGCATATTTCACTTGAGCAGAATGCCTGCATAGGAGGCATTAAATCAGTGAGCACAGAAGGCTATGATGCTATATATAGTTCAGTGTGCAGCACAACTTTAAAAGTGCTGTGCAGGCTTTTTTTCTGCATAAAAAATTCGTAAAATCAGTATTGTTTAAATATCTGTGTATTTTTTATTTCTTATTTAATGACTTGAACTCTTCAACTCATCCTGGTGCCAACCTCCTGAGCTCATCTGTGGGAACCCTTGGGACTATCTTTAGGTGTTTTGCAGGGTGTAAACTTTGCACACCTTTGTGATGGGAGACACTCTGCCCTCTGGCTGCAGCAGGGGCAGCGCACTGCTACTGAACTAGTGACCTCCACTGGACAGACTGCTTCTTAAGATTGTTTTAATAAACGGAGACTCTCACACACATTAATGAAAAAGCCTCAGATGAGTGAAGTTAACAAATGTCGCTGGGATCAAGGTTGCAGAGGCGTAAAGCAACAATAAAAGTTACTGTGAATACTTCCTGGAGCAAGTGATTGAAAGTCTGGCTTACAATCACCCATAAATAGTATTTTGAGCATCAAAATAACATTTACTGCCTGTGTGCAGCCCTGATATCATGAGTTGTAATGAAGTGATGAAGCTCTGATAACCTCTTTAACCCTGGCCTGGATTTTCCCAGGGTTGGGTGTCAGAGCTGGTGGAGTGTCACTTACTTGGGTGTGAAATTTGCTCACCTCCAGAGTTAAATATAAAACCAGGGTCTGATGCCCAGTGTGATGAACTTCTAACCTTTACTGCACAAAGTTTAGGTCAAGTGAAGTATAAACCTGGCACAGCTGACTTGGATCTTTTATATTGGCATAAAATATCTACGTGTTTCAAATCAAATGGTGTTGGTAGGGGTTACACATACAGATGTGTGTGTGTGTGTGTGTGTGTGTGGTGGTGTGTGGTGGTGTGTGTGTGTGTGTGTGAAAGATTGCACTGAAATCCTGCACTCAAAAGGAGAATAATGTTGGAAAAAATGATACGGCATCACAAAACAGTTTTTACTGTGCAGTTTCCTCCTGTGAGTGTGTGTTTGAACGTGCATAAGGAAAAGTGTAATCAGAAAGATACATATACTACACGTGAAAAATTAACAATATGTAAGACATTTCGTGATTTTGGACATTACATACTGTCCTCACCCAGCATGACATTGTGAACCTCTGTGAACTTTGCACACTTTTCAACTTCTCAGACACATGCTGCCCTTTCCCAGGAGCTAGTGTGAATTCGGGTGTGAGGAGTGCACACCTTTAGAGGTGGACAGGCTTCACTCCCAAGTTTGACCTCTGTGGTCACATGTGTCACCACTGCCATGCTCCCTCTCTTCACCTCCAGTCTTACACCAGCCTCTAATGATAAGTTGCAGCCAGTTCTTGATATAAAGTTAAAGAGATGAATCAGTTTCCTCCTGTTTCAGTGTTACGGTTATTTAAGATTTACCATCCTCTTCAAAGTTATTATTTTCTATGCAGTTGTCTTAGATGAACATAGTTTGGTGCAAATTCCACAAAAATTGGGCGTTCAGTATCATGCAATAATTCTGTCCCTGAGCCTGTTACTTTTTGTGATTTTTAATTCTATAATGAACACTCTGTTGGAGAATGTGGCGGCTGACATGCCCCTGTGAACTTTGACTGAGCCTGCGTGGTGTGATCACAGACACCAGAAGAGGTGACAAAGTGTGACTCACCCAGGGCTGAGGCTGAGGCTGAACCCCTTCCACCGCCTTCCCACAGTCACACCTCTGCTCGTCACTGACGCACAGAGAGCTCACTCTCCTGTCAGAACACTTTTGATAGCAGATAGTTTATTCAGGTTACTCACAAGTATTGTCATATCAGATGTAGTTACACTGGGAGCCCAAAGGGGGCACTGTGCTTCTGCTTAGGTACAAGTTAGTTTTTAAAAAGTGCTTGGTGACAGGAAGTGCTGTTTTGTTTGTAGTAGAGAAATGTGCCAAGAACATGACACCTACACCTGCCCTCTCTGTCTTAGGTGTTTATGTCATCTTACTTCTGTTCATGTTAAAGTATGAGTTTAGAGAGTGATTTACAAGCGCTGATGGATGATGTTGTAACAGTAAGTACTGCTTTTCTCCATGTTTAATTTGAATGATAATCACTATGGATACTGTGGAAGATTTTTTTGTGTATTATTTCAAGTGACTGACATATTGGTGCCTATGAGAGTAGCAGTGATGTTAAATATTAAATGTAGCGTAGCTGTCTGAAACATGCAACTTGTTTGGTGGTGTTAGTAGTGTGAGTACACTGGTGTCACATAACCCTCCCTACCTCAACATGCAGCTGACTGTATAAGAGCCAGTTGATGTTTATTCATGGTTGAACCAGCATGATTTAATTTTTCTTCTTATTTACACTTAAAAACAGTTGAATCCTGACAGGGCCCACATCAACTTCAGGCAGTACAATGAGTACATTTGACCAACAGATGGGGCAAGATAGCCAAGAGTGATTGTTCAGCTGACTTTAGTGCCTGTGGTGCAACTTTGCTAAACTTCCACCTGGGGGCTGTGTTGCACTTGTGCTGTAACCACGATATAGAAAATTCAGACTCCACATAAATAATAGACCAATGGGTTTTCAGAGGATTCTGCATGTTACTTTTTTCAAATGAATAAAGAATAGGCCCTATTAGATATTAGACTACATAAAATGTGTTTATTCTATGTTGCAATATGCATAAAAGACTCTAATCCCACTAATGGGCAAAATGCTGTGTTACAAAATTGTTTAATAAAAGAAGTCTGTGACTTTTACAGTAGTTTCCATTACCATAAGAAAATGCAATTTAAATTTATTTCAGATTATAGCTTTAGAAGAAATTACATGCAAAAATTACATATGAATAATAATCCCATTGTGAAATACTGGACCAAAATTAGTCATTTTATGCTGCTTAGATCAAATATGTGGTTGTATCTATAGGTTTCAACATTAATTGCCCTTTAACATTGTCTTAATTGTGACTTATTAGAAAGCAAAGATGCAACAGATTTTATCTGAATCACAATGGACTTTAATGATAAACTATATAATATGAATACAAAATACAGTTTTTTATTTATCTATCCAAATTTTATAACTTAAAACATACCACTTTCTATTAATTTCATTAGTCTATATTTATGTTATGTTTATTTTCTATTTTGTTATATCTTGTTTTTTGAATTCAAAATTTTTGTTTATTTATATAGCAGATTTCCTGTCTTATATTGTTGTAATTATTTTTAATGTGGATCCTGGAACCACAAGAAACACTTCTATACATACTTGATGTATACAAATCCTATCACAGCACTAAACATATTCAGCACCTGTCATTCATGCATCTCTCCCAAGAATGTGATGCACAAATGGCAAACAGGTGTGATTTTAAAGAGTATGTCTAGACCTGCTCTATATGAAAGTGCTTGAGATGACTGTTGTTGTGATATGCGCTATATAAATAAAATTGAATTGAATTGAATTGAAAATTAAGACAGAAATGAAATGGACAAGAAGCATAAATCTGTCAGTGGAGTGAACCCCTTCATGCATGTTTCTCTGTCGAGCAAGAGAAACCACAGAGCTGCTCTGGCTCCTCTCAGCACATAAACATTCTGGCTCACGCTGCTGTCTAAGAGATATAGCTGTTGTGCTTTTCTGCTCCTTGTTATCTCACCCTCCACTTAAATAGTTAGTTTGGTCTCCTCTCTCTGCGATGTGTGCAGTGGAGATAATTACAATTTCAGCAACGTTTGCCAGGTGATTACCTCATAATCCCCTATTTCATTTGATAAGTCACGCATTGATTTAACTCAGAGTTGGACCTAATGGAGTATCTTTTCCACCGCCACAGTGATTTGTATGCTGGGGCGAAAGGACAACGGTGGATTGGAGGCAGAAAAACAGTCACTCGCCATTCCTGTTCACTCAGTCGCCGGTGAAAGATGAGCAATGAGAAGGCAGGTTTAATCACAGCAACCCGAACACAAACAGTAAATCATTGCAGCGGCTGATACAGTAATGTGTGGTGGTGCTGGAGGCGGTTGGAATAGTCCCTCTCACATAAAACCTCCCTGTTTCTTTTTTATATTCTCCCTTCTTTCAGGCAGGGAGGGGGATGGAGTGATGGAAACGGTAGATGAGAGATAAGAAGAGCGAAGGGAAGAGAGACCTGCTTGGTATTCACCTGTCTCTCCGGATCAATAAAGGTAATTTGGGCTGATTCCTCCCCGTAGGCCTCTTAGCAGACAGAAGGGGAGAGGGGTCAGCCACTGCTGAGCTGCGGGGAGCTGGAATAACTTAGAAACACACTCTGCAAATTACTGCCCCTGTTTGAGAATCTCTCATTCAGCTATGCCTCTGCCTTGATAAGAGATACAGTGTGATGCAGAGTCCTCACACAAATATGACTGGAACTAGGAAACAGTACACAGCCCTGTAGCACTGAATAGTAGATACCTATGTTTGTATGACATGAGTTTTACTGGTATTAATATATGTATGGTGGCTTCCTTATAACTTTTCCGACCTCTCCCAGAAAATGAGCCCAGCCTTTACCTTTATCCTAACCTTAACCCTAAGCAGGAAAAAAACAGAGGGAAACCAAAAGTTTTTCGTCATGACTATCAGTTTTCACATTCGTGGCTTTGTGAAAGATGTGGTAGCTACCAAACAGTTCAAAGAAGGGTTATGTATGATACCCATGAAGAAGACAATTTTTGGGAGGTGGGAGCTGGGTGTTCAGATTCACAGGTCAGGCCTCATAAATTACCATGGAAACAGGAGTGTCAGGTTGAATGAGAAATCCCTCTTGCAATGTGCACGCATTCACATTCATAGTTTTTTTTTTTTTAATTACATCTCATCTGTTCTCATTCTGTTGCTTTTAGAATTAATTGTAAACTTGTACAGATTCGTTTTCATGCAATTTTTTTTTCACATTCCTGATCACAACCTCAGCCTTTCAGTCTCCTGGGGCTGCACCGGTCGGTTATAGGCATGGAGGATGCCGTCCGTCATGTGGGGTCACCAGTCTGGGGAGGAATGCTCCATGTCAGGGGTGTCAGTGGTGGAAAAGGGGGTGTCCCAAGGGAGACAAAAACCCACAGTGAGTGAACCTCACCTATGGCCTGTCACTGCTGCTTCTCCTGGTCATGTTGTGTATTTCATGAAAGTACACAGGTGTGTCCCGCACCTGCACGTACATGTTAACACACTTGTGTTTCCTGTTTATATCGTATCATCGTATATAAGCTTGTGCGCCCTTGTGTTGTGCTCACATGTGACGGAGCACGCTTTTATGCTCATACATCCTCTTTTTTTCACACTGCTTCTTGTTGACTACAGATCAGAGCAAAAAGGTTTTTATTGTAGCTGACTGCAGAAGAACAGAGGTGAAACGGGTGTTGTTTGTGCAGGTTATGGCAGAGCAGGACCTTAATTGAAGAGAAAGATGGGGGTCCACATATCATTCCTGTGTTCCAAAAAAAGTTAAACTAAAGTTAAACTAAATGCGGTCCTGTATCCTGGAAAACTGTCTGCAGAGATGCAATGTGATACAGTTTGGCCTTTAATACAATGCATCAGACATTAAAGTAGCAGGACTGAGTGAACAGGAAAATTATTTAAACCAAAAAAGCTAATGAATCTGTTGACATTCACAAACTTTTTTGATGTTACATTATAAAAATAGCTAATTAAATCTAAATTCTCTGAAATAATACTAAAAGAATTCAGAAGATGAGTTCTGGGGAGTTTTGTTTGCTGCCAACATTGATACTGGCTATATACTGAGAAATGTGTAGATATACTGTGTTTTCAGGTGATGTAAGCAAGTTAAGTGTTGAGGTTTTTGTTTGAATCATGCATCAAAGATTACAATTCTGTTATGAAGCCTGTGGTGCAATGGCTACGTACGACTTTACTGTCTTTAATTAATTAATTCAATTAATCAGATACAGGATGCTGGTGGATTAAATTCTGTTGGGCTCTGAGTATGAGCGGTGAAAGGTATGAGAAGCAATGTACCCCTAGGAGCTGGAAGCTCATGTACAGAAAACAAAGTCTATCAGTTGCTTGACTGGAACTTAACTGAAACACGGCCAAATGGTGTAAAATCCTCCAGAAGTGGTGTTGCTGTAACAAACACACCAAACTCTGTTTGTAATTCTTGATATTTTAAAAGTTCAAGATCGTACCTGGACAACCATTACATAGTGCAAGAACAGGTGTTTGGGGCATGGAGTGGAAATGACAGGTAGGGAGCATTTTCCCTATTAGAAGGCAGTGAGCTGTTATTATATACAGTGAAACAGTCACATGATGTTTCTGTAATATGATATTGTTGTCAGAATTTAAAAATGACTCATTTTCAGTATGCAATCTCTGTGCAGGTTGATGTTATACAGTCTCAAGAAAAATTCATTGTCACCATAATATGAAGGATGAAAATGATGAGAGTTTTATATACATGTCTTTGACTGAAGTGTAATTCTACAATAAGAGCCCTGCTAAAACATCAAGTGTCTTGCATAAATGTGATTAATAGTCTACTTTTGCTTTCCACCCCCTACTATCAAACTTCCATTATCTTTCAACCATCATTAATTGTTTCTTGAGGAAGCACATATTGATAGTCCAACATGTGCTGAACTGTTTGAGGCCGACTTAGCTGACAAGTCATTTCCATTCTAGTACCCTGACCTAATCACCATATCTTATTATCATTCACATGAAAACACTAATTACAAAGGCAGGGTGAACCTGATTTATGCTAATAGAAACGTGAATATGCGACGGATGCATTAATCTAGACTATAGGACCCTGCGCTGGTGTTAACTGTGATTAGCATGTGATTACCATAGCATGGGTTATATCTACTGGAAGCCCTGCTTCTGATGGGCTCGTGAAAATCTCTCTACTCACTGGCAGGGAATGAGACTGTGACTCTCCACAGCATGAGGAAATAACGTTAATAATAGAAAATGAACAATTCTGATTGTTTTCCTCTAAACAAAAATATGTAATTAGCAGGCAGCCAATTTTAACACTTTCTGTTTAAGAATGATTGTAGTAGCTAGAGTTTTTTTTTCACAGGTGATTAAGAGGATTAGAATAGAAAGTGGAGTTAGATTACCAGAGAAATATGTGAAAGGGTCAGCTCTCCTAAATTGCATGAAGAAAAAAACGTGGGTTTTATTCAGTCTGGTTTTGAGAGATCTGTTTCTGAGGTTTCTGCCTCCACCCAAAACCAGTGGATATGAGTGAAATCTTTGCAGGGTTCTCGCAGCATTGATAAGTAACTTTTTTTTTTAAAAACAGCCGCAGAATCTTTTTTCAGTGTCCCTACTTCTCTATTTCTCTTGTTGTCAACAAATCCAATGAATAGACCAAAACCAGCAAACAGTGTGTTAGGCTCTCTCAGTATCTCAACACTTCCCTACTCTGTCTGTGGTGCTCAGCCAAATGCATATATACTTAAAAAATGAGTCACAAATATATATTTTCACATTTTAAAGAAGTTAAATAAATTCCTGAAAACAGCTGGACACTGTAGATTTTAGCCAACATCATTCAAACAGGAGAAAATAGTGCCTTTGTTGGGGACTGTTTTCAGTGGCGGATTAATACACATTTGGTGCACTGGTGAGTATTTATGGGGACAGCAGGGCAGTGTACGCAGGACTGACTTAAAAACCACAGGGCCTGTGTTTATTTTCAACAAAAGTTATTCAAACTGGGGTAATTAGAGTATTTGAAAGGGGACTCTATTCAGTGGACTTGTTAGATACAGATTTTTTAAGGACAGTGGGACAACAAGTAAATATTCATGGCAAGTAAAGAACATGGCACAGTGTGGCTCACTGATGAATTTTTAATAGTTTTTGAACAGTGGAGGTCTATGGCAGACCAACATGTAGTGCTACACAGGCAATACTTTTTGGTTTTTGGCCTTTTAGTGGGATTTGTTTGACAACAAGCGAACCATGGAACATCATCAGATCATTCTTTATTTTGAGATATAATTGAGATGAATGGTTACACTCAAAATGCCATGTAAGTAAATAGCACATCACTCCACAGTATGTGATTATATGATGCTGTATCATTACGTTTTATGAAAAGCATTTGAGTTCCAAAAACCAGGCGTGTGGATGTGTTGAACACAACACTTCCTTTTGCGGAGTGCAGGTGTCTCCCAGTGGTAGTCCCCTTCACCATCTGTTCCTGTGGCCGGACCTCCTCCATGCGGCTTCCAGCAGACAGGCGGACAGGAGGATGCGTTTGTTTTGGGAGAGCACAAAGAGAGGGGGCCCATCCTTCTATCCCTGCCTTTATCCCTCCATTGAGTGGACCCAGGCGTGGCCCTCTCTCTTACTCTCTCTCTCTCTCTCTCTCTGCGTCCCCCCTGGCTTGTGCCTGCCTGGATGGCTGGTCTGACTTCTAAGGCTGGGGGGCTAGCAGCGCCCGGCGCCCTGCACATGGCACTCCAGCAGAATGAGCCTATTGACGAGGCAACAGATTGGCTTTGAGTGTACCTGATGGTTACCCCCCCCCCCTTCTCTTTCGCTCTCTCTTTCAACCAACCAAATACAATCCCTGCGTCTCCATCTTTCTAATACAAATTGCCAGTGTGTAGTGGATTTAAGAGAGTGGCAGAAGCCATTGTTGGGTAATCTGTATCAAAAAGGAGAGGTGATGTTGAGTGTGGTCCTTTTCTTAGTCAGGATTAGGCTCGGGTTTTCTCTGTTAGCCCTCTTTCGGTGATAGTGTTTGGCTTTAGCAGCAGCTTGGCAGAGATGGAACAACTCTGTGACGGCTACTGAACCAGCTAGCAGGTTGACAACAAGTGTGAGAGAGTGTGCACATGATGTGTGTGTGTGTGTGTGTGTGTGTAGGGGGGGAGCTTATATGAGGGTGGATTCGTCATTAGCCGAGCAGAGGGTCATCTGGCTTTAATAGGTGTTCTCAGGTGTTGGTTCTGATGTCTGCAGAAATGGTGTTGTTTGCTGTTGGGAATCAGATCCTGGCTCTCCCCTTCCCCCTCCACCGTCCCCCTGCCCCTGCTCCGGTCCCTCTGCACCCCAGCTAATACCAGGCTCATTACACCGCTATCGATCGGCCCTCGCTTCACACCAAAGGGCAAAGAAGTCTCCTCTCTCTCCCTCCCTTTCTCTTCTCTCTTTTGTCATCCTTTTCTCCTCTTATACCCTTTTATAATCTGCTCTCTTTTCTCCGTGCCCTTTTCCCTCTGCCGACATCTTCCGTCGCTGATACTTCCTCTCTGGCAATTATGTTTCTGTCCAGAGAGATGAACATTTAAAGAGGCTAAGGGTGCATGGGTGAAAGCCACAACATAGTAGTTAAGCACTGGCTGAATATGAGGAAATATCTGCATTGGAAAAAAGGCACTTTTTCTTTACAGCACATGTCATGTTTTGTGCTAGGAGCTAGTGTGCAGCAATGCAGCGAAGATGATTTTAGACAGATACTGAGAGAAGAACACTCAAGGACTCTCACTCACCCCCTCCCTTGCTCTCCAACCCCTTCTATCTCTGTGCCTTTTTTTTTTTTTGCTTCTTTGTCTCCTTTTTTTTTCTTTATCTTGTGAGAGAGATTTGGTGTCTTGTAAAATAACACCCAATTTATTATCCAAATCTCTGTAGAAGTATGCAGCCCTGTGTGGGCTGAAGTGTAAACACTGTGAGGTGGCTTTGAAGGAAGAGGAAAAGACAAGTCTTGAATTACAACACTTTCTGGTGTAACGTGTTAGCGTAGTGAATCGCATCAGACAACAGGTTTGTTTGCATGCACACAGATGTATTACATTTGCACATGCTAAGAGTAAAAAGCAGAAGTTGATAAGGGGAATGAGGGTATTTGGGATTTGTTGCTCATGGGGTTCTTGGATGAATAGTAGGTAGAGGACCACCACCTGAGTTAACAGTTTTCTTCAAACTTTCAGTCTTTAAGCTGCTGCAGTTTCACTTGTAAAGATGAATGATGTAAATGTGAATCCTACACAAGTTAAAAAACACTTTTGGTGCTTTACCTAATCATGTTAAATCTTAATTCTTATCATTTTAAGGCAGTTTAAGGCTGATATCGATGAAATCAAACTTTTTTTTTTGATTGAATACCTTGATATTGATTATGTACTGCATTGTAGTGTTATTTCATTTGTTTACCAGATTTCAGAGAAATATTTATCTTAAAAATACATAAAATGTTGAAAAAAGTAAAAACAAAAATGTCAATTATAAAGAAAAAATTATCTTTTCAGATTTCTTTTATTTCATATAAGAAAAGCAATATTCCCAGGTTAAATTCCACGTTAAATAACCACTTAAAATTATCTCTTTTTTGTGATCAATCAGTATTTTCTTCTTCATTTGGAGTTCATTGAAGTTTTTGAATGAAAACCAAAAGACCCTCCATTTTAGTTGACAGAATGTTTTTTGCATTTCTGTGGCTACAGTAACTCAGCAAGGGGTTGTATGTCCTCTGACCTCACAGCTCGCAAGCTGCATTGCCTGTTTAACCATAATTGCTTGCATACCGTATTACAGCATACTTCTTGACTTTGCATTTGCATCCTCTAGCTGCCTTGGTTGCATATATCCTTCTGTGACAGTCACACAGTTCATTTTTATAATGGAGAACTGTTCAGCATGGCGTTACAGAGGTGGTGCCGGGTCTCCTGTTGTTAGCCAGGTTGGCTACCTCTGACCCCCCACTACCTCTACGTCTTTGTTTCACGGCTGACAGAAGGCGTGCCAGAGCTCCTCCAGCTCGGGTGATTTATGACCAGCAGCTGCTTTTGCAGCCCATGACCCACACAGCTGGGTGTCAGATGTGGTCTCCCTGTAAGCAGAAACTTATCAAGCAACCCAACATCAGTTGAGGGCTGGACAGAGGGAGAGGGAGTAGGAGTAAAAGAGGAGAGAAGACCAAGTGGAAGAAAGATGGAGTGGCAAGACAGATTGTAGGGGAAAAAAAGAGAAGGAATGAGAGGAAGCAGATGAGTTAGCAAGACATAAATAGAGCCAAAGAAAAAAGATTTAACTGCACAGAATTGAGTGATAAAGCTTAAAACATGAAGGAGAATTCAAGTCCTGACACAGAAAAAAAAACTGAGACATGTGGTTCAAGACAATTGATTTGAATGCACCAGCTAAGCTCTGCATTGATTTCTGCTGGTGTAGAGAAAGCAAAATGTTTGTATTATTTCATAAGCCAATTAGCTGCAAGGAGACTTCTCTCCCCGTGTGCCTATTGACCCACAGTCTGTGGCTACAGCTTTATTGTCTGGGGGGCGCTCTATAAAAGATCAATAACAGGCGAGTGATTGGATTATGGGGTAATCAATGCATTGTACTAATATATCACCAGAGTGATTACAGAGCACTGGCTAATAGGAGGCCTTAGAGAGCTGTAATGACATCACACTCCCGCTGGCAGCGAGGAGAAAAGTGTGCATCTCAAATGAAGTGTGCGTGGATGAATTTTATGCACGCGTATGTACGTGTGCAGGTGCCTGTCACGTGTGTACATACGACTGTGTGCTTGTGTGCCTGAGTGCAGGGGGTAGCGTGGGGGTGGATGATAGGTTGATTTTTCTTGATTCTTCAAACAGCTGAAGAATAGTACTACCAGATGGTGCTCAGAAGAGGCCATCATCAGATTCCTGCTGTAACATAGTGACAGGGCTCCATTCTGATGCTGGGCTTGGTGCAGCAGCAACATATGTGGAAACTGCAAGAATAATGATGGCTGAGAAAAATACGCCGTACCCAACCTCTGCAGTCTTATTTGTTAATCGTGTTTTTGTGTTTTTTTGCCACATTGTCAAATCAAATTACCGATGGGTGATAAATGCTGCTTTTACATGATTGTTCTGTGTAAGATGAACACAGAAATTCCTCTTTCTTCTCCATATTTGTGAGGGAAAATTGTCGCCAGATGTTTCACAACAACAATTCAGACGATTGCACTGGTGTTGTTCATGATCTAGTTTTCTGAGTAAAGGGCTCAAGAGAGCTAAATTGTGATGTGTTAGTCTCAAATATTTCAAACTGTAAATATGTCATTTTAAAATCTAATTTTGTGGCTGTCGTGTGAAAACCACGTATCTTCAGCTTGTCATCAGCAAAGAAATGTTTTCAGCTTTGTGTCACTGTGTTTTTCAGCCGATCCAATGGGTTTTTACACGGTTTATTCAGCTTAAGAAGTGCACTTAGTTGCCACTTTATTAGGCACTCTTAGCTAAAACTAACTAAGTCTGATTGTTGCTGATTCAACTTTATGATATTTTTTTAGGCTGTAGTCTGTGGTGCTGTTGAAGTGTACTGGATTATACAGAGAGGTGTTTCTGTTATTTAGACCAGTGATTCCCAACCAGGGGTACTTATACTCCCAGAGGGCACTTCTGCAGTTGCCAGGGTTTTTTTAAAAAGCTCAACTAATTAACTCAACTAAACTAAAAAAAAAAACAAAAAACAAAACAAAAAAAAAAACCCAGCAGATGTGATTTGATTAAAAAGTTAACAAGTATCCTCACATATTTTAATCAAGAAAATAAACAGCCAAGGAGTATTACAAGTGAACTTTAGTAAATTCAGTGACTATAGTTAGATGCCCATTAATCTGAGTGTGTAAAATCTAGTTAGCAACTGTCAGCTTAAAGTAATAGATAAATGGAGTAATAATATCCAGTTTTATATAATGAATAGTGATAACACCCAGGCCACTATTAAGAACATATTTGGAACATGACAGATGGGGGTGCTTGAGTTCATCTGACTGGGCAATGGGTAAATCAGACAAAAAAGATCGGAGACAACTGATTTAGACTAACCACACTGATATGAATGGGGTGGACAAAATAATAGAATAATAGAGGTAATCCAGTACACTTCAACAGCATCACAAACCGCATGCTCCAGAATTATCATACAGTTGAATCAACACTTCTCTGAAATAGTTTTAACACAAGTTGAACATGCTAACCTTCATGAAGGGAGGATTTACTGCAGGACTGTTGTATCAGACTTCATTACTTGTGGCTGAGCGTAACTGGCAACGAAGAGAAGAATTTTCTCAGAGCACAAAGCAACACTTAATCCTACAGTTTTTCTGAAAAATTCAAAATCCACAAATTTTGGATAACATGGATCCATTTTTCCATATCCCAAAATGCATGGCCAAAATTTGTGAGTTCATAAAGAACCGACAGCAAAAAGCAGCCAGCTGGTAAAGTTGTCTATTGTCTGCTCGACTGAGAGGAGAAACGTGACTGGCAGGCTAATCCTGTTAGACACTTAGCACCAGAATGCCAGAAAGTAATGATGTAATGATAATGATGAACCTTTTCACAAGTAATTAAAGGTGTTTATCAACACGTGTCAGGCCATCTACTATAATTGAGTGAGTGATAGCCACCAATCTCTTTACTGCCATTCATAATTTCTTTGACTGAGTGTTTAAAAGCTCAAGCTGCAATGATATCAGTAGTGTGATGTACATGAAATCGACTGCCACGCACTGAAACTGTGAAAGGGGTGCTGCTTTTGTCCTCGGTCTTTATCCACTTTTTTTTTTTTCCTGAGGAGAGAAAGTGGCAGAATGAATAAGATGTGGTTAAACACCTTAAATCCTTTTTAAGGTGTCCTTTGTTTGGTTTCTTCTTAGCTGCTTTGTCCCGTGTCTCCTGCTCAAACACGGGGCAGAGACATCATCTGGTCCTGCGGTCTTGCACAGGGGAGCTTTGGTAAAGTTCCTGTTTGCTCAAGAGTTTAGGAGGCTTTTATGTGACAAATGGTAAAAGAGTTTTCAGAGGACATAATGAAAAGCAAAATCTTTTAAACAGGGAAGGAAAACTGGTGGATGTAAGCTGTAAATGTGCTTAAGTCGAAGTAAAACTCAGCAGAAGTTAATGGCTCACATTACTAATTTGTTTATTTATTTGGATAATTATTGCTGTTTTTTTCCATCAAAAACAAATAAGTGTGGAAATGTAGTTCATTTATTCTATTTTATTTCTGAAGTTTACAATGATGTATTAATATCAAATATCATAAAATACATGTCATTGATATATTTTAATATCAGAACATATTTCATTTTTAGATATTTGTAACCACCAAATGGAAGCCAGTTTTTTAAAGCAGTGTAACACTGACATTGGAAATGATATGCTCTGTGTGACATCAGACATGTATAAGTTATCTATACCTTTATGCTAAACCCTTGTCTTCTTTCACATGACATGCACACCACACATTTTCCTATCAGCTAGGGGCTTTGATGCCTGCTTCTCTCTGCTGTCACTTTCCTGGCTGTTTAAGTGTCTGTTTAAAAGCTGCTCCGTCCCAGAGGGCTTGTCTTTTACCCGTCAGCCCTGTCGAAAACACTAATCACCGCACAAAGCTGAGGGAGCGCGCCATGCGCTTGTTAGCCCCTCGTCCCAATCTTCTGCCACGTCCCCCCTTTGACATCCACACGGGCACTTAATTCCCTCCTATTATGTTCTTATGTTTCTATAGCTTCTTAATGAGACAAGAAAGGGGAGTATCAGGTTGTGTCCATTGATGCGACGGGCCCGGCGTGTGTTGAATGCGTGTGAATGCATGTGCCGATGCTCTGAGCCATCTGCCCATCACGGGAAACATGGCGTGTAATAACAGAATCATGACCGTGGAGATCAGGGCCCCGGTAGGGAGTCTTGTATTCATGGAGCTTTAAAGGCAGCCATCCAACACTGATCAGACACGCCCAGCTCGTACCCCCCCCACCACTTCTTTATGTGTACCCCAAACCCTCACGTACCCCCCCCCCTCCAATTCCATCCTCCCACCGGCATGGGCCTCAGAACTCCATGTTGCCAGGGGTGATGGTGGCCGCCAGGGTCAGAGGTGCTTGTTGGAGGTGAGGTTCAGACAGTGGGCCCATCTGATACCACCATCTGGACGAGTGACCTGACATAATTAGTTATTAATTCTTCTGGAGAGGGGTGGGGTGGGGTGGGTGGTTACACACAGCTAATGCTCTCACTCACACTGCTGCTGTTGGTACAAGGATCACAGATGTAACTGGTGTTGTACTGTTAGAGAAAAACGATTAAAAGTGAAAAAAGGGAGTGAAAGAACACCCCCCCCCCCCCCCATTTGCTATAAACATAAAATATGCTGTTTGTCAACTTGCCTTGGTGGGGGAGCTCACATTTCTGGTTCACTGTATTGTTGTATCGCTCCCATTCTTGCAGATAAATGGCTGAACTTACACAATGTGACTTCACAGTGAGAATTCTTCCAATCCAGCCATAATTGAATGGCTCAGAAATGTTCAAATCTCCCTTAAAACAATAGCCAAGTGCCTATGTGAACATTAAAAGAGATTTTGCTTGCTATAATCACTTCTCCTGTTTGTATTGTGTGACCGATGGGAGACAAAATCCTCAGTCCTCCTTTTGTTCAAAAATATATTAGAAATTTAATACAAAGCTTTGATGATTAGCAAAATCAAGAGGAGCTTCATGTCCCCATCACTTCCACTGAGAACACATTAAGAAGGCGTCTATTAATGGTTGGAGGAGTGATTACAGTGAGCAGAGCCTCTTCCTCTAGTGTTCATAATGGCACCTGACTGTCAAACTTAAAAAGTTCTGAACATATCCTTTAATGCCTTAAATTGCTTAATGACCAGTAAACAGCAGGTTTTGGTGTCAGTTGCTCGTAGTTAAAGAGAAAAGACGTCTTTCCAGTCAACACTCACACCGACAAAACCATCCTGGAAGAGTCAGGGGTAACCAGAGGAATCAGATAAAACAGAGCAGAGTCATGCAGCTCATTCACACTCTTTTTTTACTAAAAAAAAAAACAGGTTGTGGAAACTCTTTTTGTGCTTGCTCTCTTGCAATCATTGTTGCCAACTACATTTTCCTTTCTAAAGTCACTGTCAGGAGGCATTTTGGAAATGACCAAATGAAGTATCCATGAGAAAACTGCATACAAAGAAAATTACAACAAGACACAAAATAACTCATGAAATACACTGGACATAAATTGATTGATTATATATAATAGCAAAGGAGTGTTACAGGTTTGCCCTTTGATGAGAAAGGAAAAGTCATGCTGGAATAATTACATTAATTTGGATTATTGTTGTTTGGAGATAATTATCGCCAGCGTGTTTACAGTTACTTTGATTTGCTATTTGGTCATTTCTCTGCGTTTTCCTCTAGAAATCCATCTGGTCTTCAGCTCTTTTGTGAGGAGTGTGTAATGTGACTATCAAGGACTATAGAGGTACAGTGTCAGCACCGGGGGCCCCTCCTGCTGCTCTGCTCCACTACCGCTGCCGCCACTGCCGCCGCTGCTGCTGCTGCTTGCTGCAGGGGAATCTCCTCATTGGCATGCAGGCGGCGGCTTGGAGCCATGGAGCACCGGCACCTTCTCTCTAGGGACTCTCTCCTCGCTCTTTCCTCTCTCCTTCTTTCTCCTTCGCTGTCTCCTGCGCTCTCCCTCTTGCCCCCCTCGCGCAGCTGTCACAATATCTGCTTGGTACGAGTGCTGGGGAGGGGGATTGTCGGAGTGGAAGAGCCTCGGCTGATGTGCCGCTTTAGAAAGGGAAGATTTCAAAACAGAGCGGCTGAAAGGCCTCTCATGAGAGGTGTTGAATCAATCTTAAGATTTATGGACGATTTGTAGCATGCGTGTAGTTTGGTCGTCAATGCACGGGGGATTATCCTTGTAACTCTACAGGAAATCATTTAATAAAGATATATGTCCAGTGGACTTACATATTGCCTTAATGAAATTATATTAGTCATGTTCAATTCAAAGTGACACTATCAGAATTCACTCTGATCTGATCTTGGCAGATTGATGAGGTGTTTACAGCAAGAAGGAGTGAGATGCAAACAAACAAACACAACTCCTTGGCATGTGTTAAGAGAGCGTTTCGCAGAGATGTTAGAACGAACAATGGCAGACGAGAGCACAGAGAGAGAGAGAGAGAGAGAGAGAGAGACAGAGAGACAGACAGACAGAGAGGAGAGACATGGATCCTGTGTGGCTCTGTGGATTTGGCAGGAGTGAAAGCAGTGAGAAGAGCGCTGATACCAGCCAGACTCAAGCTGTGGGCAAATCAAGCGTGAAATCAGGAACAAAGGGATTCACAGGATTGGAGGGCATTAGATTCACACTGTCTGAGCCTTGGTGGTGTGTGTATGTGTGTGTGTGTGTGTGTGACAGGGGCTCAGGATATTGTACTTGTAGTCTTTTTAATAGCCTTATTGCTGAGAGATTAGTGAGTTTTAAATTAAGGGGCTTTTGTTACGGTTTTTATAAAAAAAAAAAAAAAAAAGATCATGCTTTTGGTGTGATTTTGATTTAAAACACAAAGTTCCATCAAAATAACTTGCAAAAAAACTTCATTCTTAAACCCGTGACATTTATTCTATGAGGCCCAAGTGTTTTGTGGCTTTAAAACAATTTAGCTCACTTTCACAGGAAGGAGTTGTGGACATACAAATTAGAGGAACCCTGAATGTTGCAAATTCATTTGGTTCCAAATCCTTTTACATAATTTACTAACATTTAAAGTCAATCATCATACTTTAAGAGAGCTAACCATTTTTGTTTTGTTTACGCTGTCTACTTTAGTAGAGATGGAGATTCAACAGTCACCAGCTGTTGGCTGTTTGGCTGTATTATTGTGAAAAAAGGGTCAATTTAAAGTAAATTGCAGTAATCAACTTATTAAGCCCGGTAACTTTATGTTCATTTTAATGACTTTAAATGAGTGATTACGTAACAGAAAATAGGCAATGACTTATTTGGATGAGTCTGACATCATTATGGACCACTTGAAATTGTGTTTGTAATGTTATTATTATTTCATATTGTCAGCAAATCTCATGAAAAGAACACAAATAACAAATGAACCCAACTACCTAGTATTGTCTGTGTAAGCTGATATAGTTTATTCCTCTGTGCCATAGACCTCCATTGTTGCCCAAAAGCTATGAGAAACACATCAGTGCACCACATGTTGCACTGACTGAAGTGCTCCTTCATTACGATGAACATGGGCTCTGTAGTTTTTTTATGAGTCACTCCTATTTACACCGTCCTGCTACCGTAAATACTCACCAGCACAGCAAATCTGCAGCTGAAAATAGTCCTCAAAAACTGCACTATTTATTCCTGTTTGAGTTGTGTTTGCTAAAAACCACAATTCCCAGCTGTCTTGGGAAATTACTTACCCTTTTTAAAGATAAGAAAATATATTTGTGACCTTTCATTATATGTACTGTATATACCCTTCAGTTTTACACCTAAAAAAATTGTTAATCCTCATAGGTGAAAAAGAAAGTCCTAAAATGCCAACAGTAATGAAACTGCTTTATAATGTTTAATGTTAACTGTATAATGTACATTATATGCAGCATATTAGGTGCTGTGACACAAAGAGAAACTCTATTTCCTCCCTGCTTTGCAAAACGACCTCCGTCTCCCGGCTCAGCCAATCAGATCGACCTCGGCGATGACCTCAATATCCTGGTCCACCCGATCAGAACATCTAAATGTGTTCTGGTGCAGTGAGGTCTGCTGCAGAGGTGTCACTAAGTGCCCCCGGTTGAACGATTTTCCCAGGTTTTGGTCTATTTTTGCCCCTCGGTTGACCAGTTGTTTATCGCTGTGTGGGAAATGTTTTGATGCACGGTGCAATATTTGCATGATTTTACACTTTGCAGTTGAGCAAAATATCCTGGGCTGAATGCTTGAAAGGAACAACAAAAAAAAAAAAAGATGTGAGATGCAGAGCAATTAAACAATTATGAGATGTCAGTTCACACTCAGAGAGGTCATAACTTACACACAGAACAGAAAACATGTTGAAACATTTTCCTCTGTGCTGCTCTGAAGCTGCTTCATAAGGATGACTCCTTCACTAAGTGCCAGGTTGAATTATCGAGGCACTAGCGGAAGAACACTTTAATTGATGTATGAATATGCAATTGTGCCTCAATCCAGGGCCTGAAATCAATCAAGTAGACGTTCAGGGGGATATTCTGAACCTCGCACCACCTGCACCCTTGAATTCTGTGGTCGTTTGTGAGGTTAGGATCCATTTCTCCTGCACTGCAGTTGTGAACCCCCCTGGATCGCACCTTTTGTGTTCCATAGTTTCCTTCCACATAAAGTCAACTGCATTACACAACCAGCATCTTTATCTCCTCTAACTGCTAATGCCTTATGGTGTACGCAAAGCCGATTCACTCATGCTTTTTATTTGCAGTAGCATAGTAGTTAGATTAACCGCAAATGCTTTAATTTTGCAGCGCTGTGCTTCATTAGGAGGAGTTCCTGAGAGTAAGGAAATGATTAACATAACACATCTGTTTGTGCAGTGACATCATATGATCCTTTGCTTTATTCCTGATTGGTTTTATTCTGTTCCCAATATATGCTTCTTGAATCACTCCTAAAAAATCAAATATACCACAGCTGTAGTTTAAGTGTGTTCCCCAGCTGCCTGAAATTTTGTTTTTACAATTTGCCGGTGGTGGAAACTAAAAAATACTTTTACTCAAGTACCATACTTAGAGTTTTGAGATACTTTGCAGGTGTGTTTACATTTTATGATACTTCATACTACTACTCCTCTACATTTCAGAGAGTAGTGTTTTGTTTTGTTTTTTTACAACCTAGAAACAGATTCATAGACAATGACTCGTCTACAAAGATTTGGTGAGCATTTTATTAATCATTAACAGAATTACTAATTATAACTTAAAAGTGCCTTATTAGATTAGCAAGTGGTACAGATTTGGCTTCAAAAATATATTACCAATAAAATATGATGATTTTTACTGATGAACCAACCCAAGAGTTTATGAATTAGTTTTAGTTTGTTCAACCTTGACAAGCTACAACATTAAAATGCTGACTTTGTAAATCATAATGCAGTAATATGCCTATAATAATATGAGTCTCTAAAACTAGGCACTCTGCATAAGTACAAGAGGATCTGATTGCTTCTCCTACTTTTGCTATTCTCAATGATATTTTTTTCTCAAAATTTGTGAGAAAACTGTTCATCTTCCTTTTGTTGGCTCACAACTTTGCAGCTCCCCTCCGACTCTGGGGCTCTATAATAGCCTGTTTCTTTCTATATGACTGAGGTAGGACAGAGAGGATCTCGTGTGGAAGAGTGAGGAATAGTGTGGTGGGTGGAGAGGTCTATGCAAGTGTGCAAAGTCTGGGCAAGAGGCCCAGTGTTTGGCTGCATTTGTAGTCGACTCTACATGTGAAAGCCTTCAGGGCACATCAGGCAAAAGCCCCAGTGTTTAGAAGAAAAAAAATAGGCCTCTTATTATTGAAGTATCTCTGCAATAAACACACACTCGCTCAGTCACACACACACACACACACACCCTTCCTAAACCTCTGTGATGTCAACAGCAGAGCGGTGTAGTAGTTCCACCTCCTGGAATGACAGCAGCAGTGATGTCTGGCAGACCATCAGATGGTCATGTCAGTGGTGACTGATGGGAGCTCTGCATCCAAGCCCAGACTGTGTCCAGGTCCCTCTCAGCTCAGACAGGCAGGCAGGCCAGTTCTCCGGCTACATGTGAATAACTTACATACATTAAAATACATGGCAGAGAAATTGCCTGCGAGCAGAGGTCAGAGCAGCTAAACGTGCAAGTTCAACTGTTCCAACAGAGGGAACGTGTTGCTGCAAGTGCTTTTAAAATGTGACAGCTTGGTAGTTGTAGTAGTTTGCTGTCGTAATGATTTGTAGTAGGTTCTTGTGCTAGAGGTTTGTCGTAATACCTGCTTTTAATTGACTTGGTCAGGTATATCTGAACAGTAAACCCTTTGGGCTTTTGATATTTTAGATTTTTTTCTAATTACAAACAAGTCCCATGAAATGACCAAAACTAACAATGACTTTATCTTACTAACAAATATTGTTTCCATATCTAAAGCCTGGTATAACTTGATCTCCACTGTTCAAAAACATCAGTGAGCCACACTGTCTGAGTGGGTTATGTATTTTATGCCTTCATTAAGATGACCATGGGCACTGTAATTTGTGTCAGTCCCAAAATACGTCGTCCTGCCGTCATAAATACTCTCAGCATGCCAAACGTGTATTCATCCGCAGCTGAAAATAGTTCCACAACAAATGGATTACTACTCCTGTTTGAGTAATGTTTGCTAAAAACTATAGTGCCCAGGAATTTAAAGAAATTAGTTTGCCATTTAAATAAAATTAAACTATGCATTTGTACCTAATTTACATCTAGATTTAAATCCTTACATTGCCAGTTTTAGTCTTTTAATGAGATTTGTTAACAATGAGAAAAATAAAATCACAAAAAATGACCATCAACTTTAAAGATCATCTGTATTTTTTAACCTACATCTATATATCACATTAGATTTTTTTCTGATGTTTTGATAAATAACTGTCCTTGCAGTGGCACTGCATGGAAATAAAAAATAATTGACTTATTATTTATATTAATATGAATATGAATGTATGTTAATATCTATATTTACATCTATACATCTCAAAATACATCGCACAAAGCTGTCCGGATTGTTCATGGTGGATGAACAACATACATGCTACATTTATCTACAGTATGTCTAGAAGACGGGTTAGGCAATTTTTCAGAGGCAGCAACATTATGTATGTCATTCCAAACACTGATGGCAACAGTTGTGGGACAAAAATCAACACAGACAAAAGTTATTTGTTTGCAACTGTATTCAGATTTAAGAGACTTTTTAACCAATTAATAAATAATCTTGTCACTTCTTGTCCAAAAGTCCATTGTGTGATGATATTTACATCATAAATTAAATAAGAAACTAAAGACATTCAACATATTTTCGATAAGTTGGTATCAATCATTTTTAACCCTTTAGGCTGTCATGACAAAACAAAAAAATGGTTTTCTCTGAGAACAATTGCATGTGGAGCAGAATTTATAGGATTTTCAAGCATACTCTACATATGCTAATATGTTGGGTAAAGGTTCAGTGAGGTAAAAACAGGAAAAATTATACTCTGATATGTAAACAATATCATTTTAGCCACAACTGTAAGTCAATACATACAATGCCTATATTTAGAGACCATGGGGAGATTACAAATGAGTTGGTTTCGTAATCTCACTTTGCACTCTAAGTGAGGGCATATCACATACACATTATAACAGTTTAAAGTTGACCTGCATATTTTACACTTTTACATATCAGAGGCATTTTTTCTTTCTGTTTTTCCACTTGATCTTTTTTTTTTTTAATCTAATGTTGGTGTAATCCAAACACCAAAACTAATTTTATGCCACCATTAAAGTTTCTACTTGGACAGAAAGAAATGACACATACAGAAAATAGCCCACTGACAAATAAATACCAGGAAACATTGACATCTTACAATAGTGGAAAGCTCGCCTTTCCCATGTTGCACTTCATGTGTCAAACATTATTCTCTGTGCAATGGAGTTTTCAGGTGAAGGGGCAATGGAACAACACATTTTCTTACTGCCTTTGGAAATCGTGTCCAGGACAGATTAACTCACATGGGCAATGATGCGTAAGACGTTTGGAACAGAAACACTGGCTTGATGTTTAACCAGACTCAAAACTTGGGTCGCCTTTGCAGGAAGGAGAATTCAGCTCACTGCCTTTAAAATAACACTGTATTCCTATGTAATGGAGCAAACCTCCGCCCTGTGGCCAGGTGGCGCACCAATATGTTAGTTCTCGAACACCAGTCCTTTAGAGTCTCTGGAAATTGTTCTCTAGATGATAGAGAAAGAGAATGTTATGATACACAGGCCTGACAAACAGAAATTGTGCTGAATGCGCCAGAGAGGGCGCATCAACCCAGTGCAGGTACCTTTCATTCTTTTTTTTTTCATTGTCTCGCCTTTCCCATCAAGCACCTGGTCAGTGTTGCATGTGCATACAGTACCACCTTACTGTAACATCCTCATTTAGAGAACAGGATCTATCTGCACCAAATATCGTCAGCTCCCATTGGTTATGATAACTGAGGTGGCCTTGTGTCCCTGCATCTGCTCCGCCTGCATCCTGACATGAGACGCCACATCGTACTGGACCCCTCCACAGGCCAGTCCCGAGTAACTTCGCAGGTTCTCTGGGTCGTAAAGGTGCTCTAGAGAGTACCCAGTCAAAGCGTAGGCCGCTTGCCTGTCCAGTGGCTGCCTCTCCTGGGTTGGATAGAGCAGCGGGCTCCCATGGGGTTGTGAAGGGTGGGGGGACAGATCCGTCTGCATGTAGTCTTTGGTGAGGGAGAGGGCTGACCTGGGGATCCCATCAGAGCTGGGGCTGCTGAGACGAGACAGAGAAGCAGGACTGGTCGTGTTTTCATCATTGTCGTGTGGGCCCAGCACTTTGATGCTATCCCGGTGATGGAGGCGCTCAGAAGGGAGGTCGATGCTGGGGGCCCCTGGGCCTCGACACACCACGCTGGGCATGGTGAGCTGGGAGTGGTGGGGTAGTGAGGAGTTGAAGCACGGGCTGTGAGCCCTGGCGAGCCCCGAGACATCCAGCGGCGCCTTGTGTTGCTGCAGACGGCTCTCTTCCTCTTTGATCATCTGCTGCGTGGCGCGAATCAGGGTCTCCATCTTGCTCGGCTCGCGAGGGCTCGCCCGAAAGTGGTCGCCGTGGTAACGCTCACCGGAATCACTGGTGGATCCGCCTCCATCAGGTGAACTCACTACACTGTCTTCATCCCAGTGTCCCCGTCCTTTGAAACAGTGAAATAAATAAATTACGTTCAGTTAATAAGCAACTAAAGCAATTCTGCCTGCATTTCCAATGCCTGTGAAAATGCTCTGAACAAGATACCTTATGTACCTTATTTGTCTTCTCATATATTTTAAGTTACTATAACCATGGGTCTGTATGTGTAATGTGCACAGTCCTGCTTTAAATGCATATAGAATCATGGTCTGTTAGACTGAATGTCTTGGCAGAAACACAGTGGGGGTTTTTTCACTCTTTGAGGATGTGAAATGTGAAATAACTTGGCTTTCAATTGCAGGCAATTTTTGAACAGATGGTAGCAATCGGCACACTGGCAAGAGACGCCGTAAACAACTTAGCATGTCCCATAATAACATTTGGAAAACAGCTACCAGGAGAAGCTAGGCCAGAGCTATTTTCAGAGACAGATGGTTGTGGTCTCAACCCTAGCACCTCACCGTGAATGGCTCCATGGTAGGATGTGATTTCGTAGCCTTCGCTGTTTTCCACAGAGGATTTCGGCAGCGAGAGCACAGAGCGCGTGGCATCCCACCACACCTCTCTTCCCGACTGGGGGGTTCCTAGGAAGTAGCGGCCACTCTGGCATCGGACGCGGTCACAGGTGGTGGTGTGAGGGTGCGCTTGGGCATGGGCTAGATCTTCTTCGGATAGGCCGAGGCTGTAGCACAGGGAGCCTGAGTCTGGATACAGTCGGTAGGCACAAGATGTCTCTGCAGCCTCCCCGGGATCTAACAGCTGAGGAGATGCAGAGTCCGTCAGAGGGCTTCCTCCCCATTGGCTGTCTTGGTCTGACTCTGAACGTTCTGGATTGAAAGCGGAAAACTGCTGGACGGAAACAAGAAAATCACAGTTCCGAGAGTTTGTGACTTGAAACGCTTTCTAACAATTAAGCCAAGCACAGAGTCTCTTGTCTTGATTTAGCTCGGTAAAACAGGCTGTTTATTACCTGTGGGTAGGGTGACACTCTGGCTTTGGCCTTCGCCTGGGTCAGACGTGACTTGGTGCTCTTCCTGTCCTCACTGTGACTGTCAGCATAAGGGAAGGCTGGCTTGGTGGGGCTCATTTGGTCCAAGGACAACTGCATTCCCTTATACTCAGTGTCCCTTTTGACACAGACAAAATATATGTTAGAGATAAGACTAAAAATTTTAACCTATATTTATCCAGGTTGTGACTTTTTAGCCCTGCCACTGACTAAAAAAACCTTCCATCTAGGGATGGTGGTGTTGGTCTGTCCACCACATTGGTCCTGACTGAAACATCTCAACAACTATCAGAAGAATTGCCAGGAAATTTTGTACAGATTTTCACTGTCCTTAAAGGATGAAACATACTGACTTTGGTGATCCTCCTGACATTTCCTCTAGCACTACCATGGGGTTGACATTTGCAGTTTTGAGTGAAATGTCTCAACAACTAGTTGACAGACTGCCGTAAAATTGGGCACAAACATTCATATCCCGATAAAGAAAAAATCCACTATCTTTGGCAATACCATGACTTTTCATTTAGCACCACCAGCAGATCAAAATGTCCAAATACCTGCAGAACTAATGCCATTCCCATCAGCTAGCTGTACTTTGTTGTCAATACTAAGTAGCAAATAGGTATGCTAACTTGCTAAACCAAGATAGTGGTACACATTATACCTGCTAAAAATTGGCATGCTAACATTGTCATTGTGACATTAGCACAGCCTCAAAGAACTGCTAGCACTGTTGTAGACCTTAGTTTTGTCATACCAAAGCCAATCTCAACTACACTTTGATCACAGTTAATTCAGAACTTCTCAAACCTTTAGGCTAGCATTTCCCCCCCATATAATCTGAGCACCTCCTTTCTTTCCTGGTGGCAGTAGTGCACCGAGTGAGCTAATCAGTAATTAGTCTGCAGCAGACGTCTTGGCCAATATTGAATATAGATAGCTAGACAGACTTATTTTGCAAACACACTTTTTATGATATGAATGATGTGAGGACTATGAGAAGTGAAAACAACACTGAAGATAAATTCACTAAGCCCTCCCACTTCTGAGAAAAATAAAAGACAACCTGAGCAAAGTTAATCATTCTTTTCTGTCGCACAACCATTGCCAGAATGCTGCCAGAAAGCAACATGCAGTAAATGTGCACACATACACATGCATGTGCATGCACGCCATCTCTGCACTGAATTTCCACTGCAAGCATCTTTACAAAAAATCAATTTTTCAATGCTTTTTTACTCGCGTATGTGCATGCAGCATGTGCACCATCTTTTGACATTTTAACCCACTGTCCTGTGGCTGAACTCAATCCAAGTGTCACTGTCGAGGGAGTGAAAAGGCTCCTGTGTCAAGTGTTCAGCAAACATGAGCCTATTCTTAACTTATCACATCAACAGTATGTAATAGCAGCTGCCTGGCATTTTAAACCCTGTGGCCCATCCCTGACCCTGCACAGCCAGCCTCTTTAATATGACTCTAAATATGACCCATTCTTTATGTACAACACCTTAGGGGAAAGGCTGTGTTTGGATAGCCAGTACACAGTGTGAGTGTTATTTGCTCTTGCAGGTATAGTTGCGGTGGCTGGTTCTGCATCCTATCTGTGCCCTGGCTGACTTATGTCTGAGCCAATAATGTTGGGCCTTTGTGCAAACTCAGCTGTGTTAGCCGAATTCCACCTCAGGGTCAATGTCAGAGCACCTCATGTCTGAAATACGCCACCAGCCAACCTCCAAACATGATTTATTAATGGATTCTTGTTGGGTTAAAATGCTGTCAGGGGCAAGGTGATCGAATTGCTGCTTGTTTTTTTTATGTAGTTGTTTTCTTTACTAATGTTTTTTTTTTTTCGCTCTTGCTGCATGCAAGCTTCCTGACACTTCTGTGTTAGACCTAATTATGCGTTTGGAAATTCGCTGTCATTTTAATATAGTTACTTTGTTTTCTCCTTACTGCATTGAGGAAATCAATACTTGGAGTGCTGCCATATGCATGCATGCACGTACAGAGACTCACACGAACACAACATCACACACATAGAAGAACACACACTCGCACAGAAAAGTGACATTTGGATCAACCAAACCTAACGAGGAAAATCCAACATGTGCTACAGCTATGAGATAGCTATTGATTCCTAGTTCACCGTTTGATCGATTTAGCTTTCCTTGGACTGCAGATCGATGGTGACAGTAGAGGTTTTTTGATGGGGTTGAACCTTGATGTTTGTCTTGCTGTCTCAAAGGGCCTTAGTGTGCTTTGTGCTCTCATAACACACAAACTGCCAGAGCCCTGCAGCCGCAGTATTTGGTGGATTTGTACAGAGAGGCTACAGAGGGATAAAGGGGAGGATTTCTCCAAGAGACAAAGACCCATCATATCATAGAGTGAGCTCTGAGAATGGATCATAAGAGTGTATGATATCATTTTGCTTAATCTAGTTAAATATTCAAGGCTGTTCCCTCGGCAAACACCATTAAAAATGTAGCTGCATTTAGACCTGTATATAAACCTCGTGTTATGATGATTTTGTGGCTGTAATTTCAGGGATTTCAATCCAGAATGTGATAAATGTAATGACTTAGTATGTGGAAAGTGAAAAATTACAACCAATTCATACCTTTCTCATGGACAAATGTCTCAAAAAAGTATTCATCATACATATTTTACTCTCAGTTGAGACAGTTTTTCTAAGAGTAGCTCTGGTTTTAAGATGGAAATCTGTGGTGAGACTCACGTGAGGACGTAGTTGACGCTGACGATACAGTGAGGTCTGGAGGATCGGCTGTTGTGGACGATTGTGGCGTAACTCTGGACCCAGACCCAGCCACCGTGCTTGGCCAGGAAACGATAATACTTAGTGGTGACTTGGCCTTTTACCAGCACTGAAGGAGATAAAAGAAATGAGAGAGAAAACAGATTAACGTATTTAATGACGAGCGTGTTTGTGTGTGATTGTCTGCTCAGTGGTGGCTGCAGCAGGTTGCCTGAGCAGTTACTGTCCGACCCTCCAATGAAAAAAGAAAAAAAAAAAAAAGGAGTGTGTTGTAAAAGTATAATAGAGAAGGCTTGTAACTCACAGAGGTGGTGAGCACAGCGGAGGTGGAAGATGTCACAGCTGTGGACGTGATGGTACAGAGTTTTCTCTATCAGGTCCTGGGGCTCATACCCTGTCAGCTCTGCTACCCTGGAGAGGAATTAAGGAGCGATGTTATAAATATGCTTTGCGATTCAGGGATATTTGGAATTTGCCTGTATTCCTGGGGGAAAAACTGATTGTATTTTGCAGGCGACAACCTTTGCCCCCAAGTAGTTTTTCACAGCAATTTCTCTGAAGCACCCTTGGGATTGTAGGGTTAACGTTAAGCATACAAAAATGAATGAACATTACACAACAAACAAATTATTTAAAGAACTTAGAAAATGCTGTGAGAGAAAAAAATGACATACCTGGAGTCCAGGAAGATGAGTTTCATGTCCAGACTGGCTCTGAACATGAACATGTTGCTGTGAAGTTTGATCTCGGTCACGGCGCTGGGTGGCAGAGAGTGACCCACAGCGACCAAACCCACATTCTGGTAGCAGCCCTCAAAAGGTGACATGTCCAGACTGTACTGACGGATCTTCAGGTAGCCACTGCAGTGGATCACCTGTGACAAAACATGAGACACATAGATTATGAAATTTCCCTTTAAAGTAAATTAGATATCACAAAAATTGAATTATCATTAAAATACAGTTTATATAAATAGTAGACAATATTAAAATGTTTATTCTGCTGACAACTTTATTATAGGACATTATGGGAATACTTATTATTAATTGTTTCTTTGTATGAAAAAACATTTTATACAATTATGAATTAATTAATTGCACTTAATTATTTTGTTAATTAATAAAATGTTCATTAAACACTAGTTTATCAGTGACAAAACTTCACTGCCTACCTTGTATCCTCCACTGGTGAGGCCTGCGTTTCTTTTAGCCAGCACACATTTCATCCGCAAAAAGAAAGAGCGCTCCACTTCATATTCTGAGGGAGGAAAAACATTTTGTAGCCGGGCGATTAGAAAGAAAGAGTCCAATCACAGCCTCTTATATGAAGACAGAAAACAGACTACATTCTGTCGCTGTGCTCAATGTTGAATACTGAAATCCATACACTTGTTTATTTCAAGCATGAATACGTTTTATAATATGCAATCATGACCTGCGAAATAAAGCATTATTTGTGTTCTATAAATTTAAAAAAAAAAAAAAACATAAATGGAAAAATATAAAGCGACTTAATTTCAGTATGCTTCCTGCGGGAATTGTTATTGCATTTCTACTCGATGTAAGACGCACATAATGGCGCACATTATATATCATCTGTAATATTAATAATGTCATATTGACGCACGCTACATTTATGTATGCCACATGCTGGTGCTACAGACAGAATGAATTATTTGTATTTAAATTGCAAATGTATTACATACATTTGCGCATATGGAGAGTTCTAGAGAGGAAGTGTATTTTACCTTGGACGAAATGGGAATGATAGGGCTGATGTGGCGTCAGGACAGCTGTCATCTCGTCGTGGTCGGCGGGATGGACATATTCATAAATACTGTTCCCAGTCAACTCTACCTGTTGAGATTAACTCAAGTAATTAACGGGTAGGCTGCCTGGCGGGCGATATTTTCATTTACCGAGGAGCTGTCAACACGGTTTCCCCGCTGTTTTGAATTAGCTTTAAAGTACAGCCAGTCAGAATAACACACATGCAGAAAAAAAATATCTGAAGTGTATAAATATGATAGCATGAAACGGACCTGAGACAGTCCTAAATGGACCGACGCTGTCTCTGAAATGTACATTATCTTCCCATCTGGAGCCACAACAAAGATGAATCCGTCCAACGTCTGTAAATAAAACCATAGTATGGGTACAGTTACCAGTGAAAATGATTGATCTATGACGACTATATTCGTCTGTAGATGATCAATAACATATTTCTGGGTGCTGTAAATATTAAAATAGCTACCTGCAGTAAATGAGACCCCAGCTCTCGACCAATGTTGTCCAAAGATCTTGTTCGACTTGCATGACCCCAAGCCTCACCCAGACCTGCAGAGAGTGAAATAACTCTGTTTGACATTATAATGTCATGGAAGATGTCTTATCTATATTAATAGTGCAAAAAACTATAATACTGTTTCGTTGGTTGTATGGCTATACAAATCTACAGTATTTTGTATTTTTATTTTTATCAAAGTTAACCCACTGAAAAAGGCAGGACTGTCTCACTCTCTCTTTGTGTCACACACACGCGCACATATATATATAAACACAGTCACACTCAACCTTAAGCCAGAGGCGAACCTGTTTTTTTTTTTTTTTAAATAGGGTAAAAAAGAAGAAGGAGAAGTCTATTTAGTGTTAAATCATACACTAAATCAAATACAGTGTCCCCTCCTGTCTCTCATATGTTGGACAAGCTGGAGACACGAATTAGTGTTTACAAGGTGCACGGGCCATGTGCCTTTTATAACTATAACTATAATGTAATATAGGCTCTCAATCTGGAGAGATGACATAACTTTAAAAGCAGGATTATATTTAAATGCATCATCATACTCATATTATTAATAATATTGTCATCATCATAATTATTATTTTATTATTATTGGCCCTCTAGCTGGTTTTTTTTTTTTTTTTTTTTTTTTGTATCCTTATATTTTGCCACAAAAATGACCTCTTTGGATTTTTAGTCCAGAGGCCACTGTTTTCAGTGTAAATGGAACAAAGCAAGTAGCCTGAATTTGTCATTGAAATTCATTCAGTTTAATCAGACATCTCGTGGAGCTGGGGTGTCATCAGTACATTAGGTGTTCCTCTCCCCCTGCTGTAAATGAAAATAAAAATAGGTCTCTGCTGCCCATTGGCAGGACGTGTGGACTAATATCATGCCATCAGGTGAGAGGATGTAGAGAATGACGGACGTACAACAAAAAAGAGACGTTTCTCGGCTGATGGACACAAAATATTAAAATAAAAATGTTTCTTTATAAATTTTTTTTCGTGTAGTCTGTCTAACAGTGTTTTGTGTCACATGGCATGACCTGTCTGCTATAGTAAGTACACATGGCAGCAAAAACGTTGGCTTATGATCTGATTTCATGGGAGATCATTTATAGCATTTTTTTTTCTTATACAAGAGAGGCTGTGTGAGATTGTGTGTGTGTGTTTGTGTATGTGTGTGTGCCTCCCCCTCACATGGCTTTAGGTGATTAGAAGCCTTGCAGGGCCTGTTTTATAATTGGTACATCTTGTTCTCAGTCACGCAGTCAAAAGAAGCCTGCAGAGACCTGTATAAAAGATGGTGGCAGACCCGTTTCCTCTGGACACACTGAATTAAAAACGATCATAATCCATTTGTGAAGACTCCCTGTAGATCAATGAGGAATCGCTATAATATTCCTATAATATTTCTGCGTGGTTTAAAGTGAGCCTGTGAGTCCTGAGCGCGGGTACAGCAACAGTGCTTAAATTTCATTTCATTTCATTTTTTAATCTGCCATAACATCCCTATAATATTGTTAAGACCTGAAGGGATTTCAGGAATTATTATAACCACTGTATCTGTATTTTATTTGCACTTATTAACAGAAGTATAGAAAAAAAAATATAGAATATATTTTCATCGTGGTATCACCATCTTATTAGGGAAGTGATTTTATTTTAACGAATGTACTTTTTTCCCTTCATGTGCCGTGATTTTTCTCATCATTCTATATATTTTTTATCGCTAAAAATATAGTTTTCGTCAGACTTTATGACCTTAAGGGTAAGAATTATTTTGTAAGTTTATGATTAAAAAAAAAAAATACATGAGTAAAATCAGTATATTCTCTCTTAAACTGAACTCCACAGCTGACCAGAGTGTTGTGTTTAAGTGATATGATCGCTCACCCTGAGGGAAAACAATTCTCATCTTCAGGTAACTTGTTGTCAGCCTTATAATCGACGCTTTGTCCAACTGAGAGGTGATGGCCGACGGCAGAGGCAACATTTTGGCCAGTTCATAAAATTCACTGTTCTCCTTTTCCCGTCTAGTCCTTGCGGCTGTTTTGGATTTCTCCTTCATCTCGGAGCCTGATTTTTTTTCTCTCTCTCTCTCTCACTGTATCCCTGTCCTCGTGTGAGACGGCGGCGGTCGTTCACATCAGCGGCTGGACTGGTTCCTCTCCGCTCTGCCTCCTTTTCATTGTAATTGTTACCAATTTAGAACAAAAACAAGCCTCTTTTTTAAGTAATAGAAAGAGTTGAATCCAGAATGTGTGAATATCCCCTGGTCCTACTCCTGATGGACTTGCGGTTAGTGATACTTCAGCTGGTTGAAGTTAAACCTCCTCGGTGCGGCCGCTGGCGTTCACCCATGACCTGCAAAACACAGGGAGGGGGGACTCATTTATTTTCTATCCAGTAGAAAAAGCATCATTGCATTTTCATATGCAGAGCCCTGCGTTTACACTAAGACCGGACATGATGTAAGTGTTCCCTCGTGCTGTTTTGATATATGCCTGACACAGGCCGGCGTGTCAGAAGGAGGTGACTCTGTAAAAACAACGCTATGGATTAATTTTCCCATAAGGCATCAATCAAAAACACAAGTCTAATTTAATGAGGGAGATATACAGCCAGGATAGGCTCTGGTTTTAACAGCAGCAGCACGAGGAGAGGCAGCAACAATGGCCGCAATGTGGAAAAAAAAACTACATATCCACCAAGACAGCAACAGTTACAGGAGCAGAAAATAGGAAACATTATCACTGACAATTCCCAAACGTTACATCGATGTAATTTAGTCTAATGAGGATATAAACAATACACACACTCCTGACTGTAGAGCAATAATGCATGCATGGTGGATGCATTCATATTTGTTTTCTTTTTACTTTTATATAAGACAAGCCCTACTCGTCCACATTTTTCTCTAAGTTTTTGGTGATATAGGAGCTCTGCAAACATGTCCACCTCAAGTCATTTTACACGTCTTTAATATTTAGACTAACAGAATTAAAAGAGAAATAAATATTGTATTTCTGCTGCTACAGGAGTCAAATGGAATACAAGGCGTTTTTTAAGGCATCCCATTTCTGATCACTCCAGCAGTATCGAGGAAATGACATTTGATCCAATACAATTCCTGAAACGTGTGCAAGTGCGTTGGGGGGCGACAGTGACTCGCTGATCCATTTTTTAAAACACTTTTTCCTTTTTTAAAGAAAATCAAAAATGTCATCCAGAACTAGTTGACAGACTTGTTGACACAGACACATTAGCAGTTTTCCTACCCGAGCTGAGACACACTGTATTTTCCTACATCAGGATCGATCCTGCGTGTGGCCTTGAAAGGCAGCCTGCTGGGAATTTCACCTGTCCTGAACCGGGTTCACCAGTCGTCCCAGTTAAGTTCGGTTCTCAGCTCCTCCTGGATTTCCACCTGGAAAGGCGAACGGGCCGTGCGCTGCATACACCTCTCCAAATTATAAGGACGCGCAACGAGTGGCATTCGTGCCCAACAAGCCTCCTCTCCTCAACTATCTCAATGTCCCTCTCTGGAACGGCTTGGGACCCGCCCACCGTGTGCCCACCCGGCTCCGATTGGACAGAACTGGTGGAAAATCGTTTAATGATTGGACGCTCACCGTGGGCGTCGTTTTTGGTGTACGGCAAGGTATGCGCGGCACTTGGCCGTGCCCGAACTGAGCTTGGATGTGATCTTGTGTTTTTGTCATTAGCGTGGAGATCATGGATCAAGCTGAAATAATAAAAATGGAGGGAAAAAAATCAGCAGAGCAGAGAAATGTTCTGCAGGTGAGAGGCTAAATCAAAGCTTTAAAGACGCTCAGCTGATGATTATTTAAAGAAAAATATCCAGAATAAAACAAAAACAAAAAATATCAGTTGTTATTCCAGAAAAAAGAAAACATTCATTTATTCCCGCAATTAAATTAAGCAACCATAAAACAGGTTTCATCCGTGTATGCTAATTTAATATATAAAACCTTGATATCACATCGACTTAAATGGCAAATAATCAGAGTGTTTTGTTTCCTGAGTAGAATTTATTTTATTCCCTCGAAAAATATCAAATAAATCCTGAAATTTGTCATCATAACAACAATATTTCCTATTATCCACAAATCAAAATGCACCTCCTCAAATATTCAATAGATAATTTGGTGAAAAATGGAGAAGAGGTGCAGGTTTTAGTTCAAATGAATGAATAAATAAGAACAAAAACACAAACACAGCCGAGGAATGAATAGAACAAATAGATAAATAAGTGTGTCACTGTTTTGGGGAAAGAATCTGTTAATGCTCTGCTCATGCTGCTGCTGTTATAGGCCTTGAATCCCCCTCCCCTTCGCCTTTTCAGTAGCAGTGATCTTAATATGTGTCGTACTGTACACAGCTGACCCAAACATGGACCTGTTCACCTGTTTTACTGCTCACACACTAAAAATGTCCACATGTCTTCTGGGTGGTCTGTACCCCCCCCCCCGGATTCGGTTTAGACTTTCTCGGCATTTAAAGGCTTTGTTGTTGTTGATTCACACTTGAACATGGAAGAGCTATTCAAAGAGAAACAGGTCTACATGCTGTGGAGTGTCGAGGCTTTGCATTTAGTCTCAAACTTTACATGTGGAACTGAGATCTTGAGGTGGAATTTGCTGGGTTTTCTTGCACATGGCGACCACTGGACTTGATGTTACTCTTATATCAAGTTAACTCCGTTTTGTATTGAGTTATTTTGGAATTGGGATTTTTATTTATTTATTTATTTATTCATTTTTTTCATTTTAAGCCAAAATGCAGAGCAGTTTACACACCGGCTGAGAGAGCAGCGCGCCGCGTCCAGCGCCCATGCAATAGTGTTTCGTGTCCGTCAAACCGCGTTTATCTGAGGATTAATTTCCATGGTGTGAATCAAATGAGAGCGCCGCGGCGCATGTAGTTTTTTAATTAGTTACCAGGCGCTCAGATGGAGATGGAGCGGAGTGACGGGGTGGGGTGGGTGGGGTGGGGTGGAGGGGAGCGTGTGCAGAGAGGGAAAGGAAGTGGGGGCAGCGGGCGCGGTGACGGGGGCGCGGACGCATGATGGTGAGCTCATTACGCACATAATTAGCCCTTAAATTGATGCTGCATCCTGCCATAATTGGAGATTCTCCTGCTGCCTGGGTACAGATTTCTCGCTGTCTCCTTCCTTTTGTGTGTGTGTGTGTGTGAGGGAGGGAGAAATGAAGAGGGAGACAGAGAGAGTGTGTGTGTGTCTAACTAAATGGCATTTTCTGGACTTAAAATTGGCGCTACAAGCCCTGTACTTTTCTGTTATTCTCTCCTCTCTGACAGATAACAGCAACAAATTGCCAATTAAAGGACAGCCCCCGAGTGTTGACTGTTCTCAGGTTTTCCCTTTAAAGCCAGACAACATGCTGCAGCATCATTCACAGCTGATGTTTCTAGAGGAGGTGTTCCTATGAAGTCTTTGAAGTTGAACACAAGCTCTCAGATCTTCTCCTACATCACTCTCTGTGACAAATCCCCCATCACTGGCTCTCATTTCCTCCCCATTTTGTACATGAGCCACCCACAGGTCAGAGGTCACGTCATCGATCCCTCTCCATGCAAATGATCTGAATTCCATACTTGATTTTCTTTTGTTACATTTGGTGCTCCTAAAGTTGAAAAAAAAACTAAACATTATTAAAAATAAAAAAAAAACCTAATCTTTAATGGAAATTCAGAAGCTACAGATCATCAGACTTAGAACAGCTTCCTCTCAGCAGTGCCCCCTCTGCAGTGACTGGCAGCCTGTCAGGCATTGGGAAATTCTCAGAGGGTATGAGCTCCAAGAGGCTGGTGGAAGATTTACCCTGCCGGACCCCCTGTTAATGCCCCACCGCGGGTTGTCACAACAGGGGAGCTCGCTCTGGTGTCCTTCCAACACCCCCCCCACCCCCACACCACCACCCACACACACACACAACTACCCATCACCCCGAGTATCACATCGTCTTTCCATCTTCATTGTGTGTTTTTTTTTTTTTTTTTTTTTTTTTTTACACATCAGGCTTCTCTGTGGGAAGCCAGGTCTGAGATTCTCCCCAGCATGAAAAAAGAAGGAATGGGAAAGGGAGCAGGGTAGTGAAGCTTATTTAAGGAAAGGATTTGAGGAAAAGGTGGGAAGGAGGTGAGAGGATGAGCACTGTCAGTGGTCGGAGAGGAACATGATGCATCATTTCTTTTGATGAGACCTGATAGTGAGAAACCTAACTCTGGTTAGGTTTCTGTGTTTTATGATCTGGGTCACTTAGATAAGAAATGACCCTTGAGCAAGGCACTTAAAGGCCTTGAAATAAGCAGATTTTCTCAGTCACCTCTTGTGGTATCCAGCCATGGATTCACTATCTCCAGTAAATGTCATTTCAGTAACTGATATGAATTTCAAATATTTTTTGACAGGAATACAATGAAGGTGAATGAAATTTTAGATATATGCAGTAGTATTCCTCAACACCTGTAGAAAGATTTGATGTGTGAAATCAGTGGAGTATCCCTTTAAAGCCTTCAAAAATTCCATCTAAAATATCTTTATTTGAAATAAAACAGCTTACTAGTTACTTAGGAAAATACATAGACCTCTATAGGTACATTTTTTAACTGCCAAAGAAGCATTGTATTCATGAGCTAACTCACAACTTAGACGACAGACAGTGAGAAAACATGGAGATCATGAACAGAGTAAACTAAATTTGTTTTGTTTTTTTTCCTCCCTTTAATATGTTGCTGCTCAGCAGCTGACTTTCAAATGTCCAGTACAACATTCCCTGCTTCAAACTGCACCTCCACACAACAGAAACATACCCACTCAGCACAAGCCTCTGCAAATTGCTGGTAATTGTGGTGACATACATTATATTAAAACAGTACTTCCTGAGTTTAAAACAAATAGGAGACATTAGGTTTGCTTTGGAAAATGATCTGCAATAATGTTAAGTAAAAACATGGGCTCGAACATGCAAAACCAGTGTAGGTTTTAAAATCTAATATGACCAGCCCCATGTCTTGCATGTACAGTAGTTTAATTTGTCTGTGAGCCCATGCTGCCATGGAGTTCCACCTCTACATCTATAACCTCTCCTCCACTTCCCCTTTCTCTCATATTTCCTCTCTTACACTCACGGATATCCTCATCACGGGCTAATACACTGCCAATACAGATTCAATCAGCCTGATTAGCTGTATCATGCGGTTCGGACTGATAGTGGAGGAGATGTGTGGTGTCTATAGACGTGTTGGAGAGACATGGAGAAAAAAACTGTATGGAACATTCAGGAAGAGCTGTGGGTCTAACAAGGGCGAGGATGTATGGTAACAAGATGTTAAAGAGGAGGAGAAGCGGAGGAGAAGCAGAAAAAAATAACCTGACAGTCAATTCTAAATGTGTTAGTAAAAGATTTCACAGAACAAGTGAAAAGCAATGAGACCGAGGCACCATGTCGGGTTACACTCTGTGCTCCGAGATTGAAACGGTTGGGCATATGTAAACAGGCTGCATGTTTGACCAAGATTTGCCAGTTGTGTTTTCTGTAAGCTATTACCGACTCTTTGTGTTCTGTTTTCCCTAAAAGAATGAAATGTTATTTAGTACTCCCCGCCTTCTTTAGCTGTCGGTTTTGAACCAGCCATTTTATCTGGAGAGTGATGGTTGGAAATTTTATATTGTGTTCTTTTTTTTCCCACCCCACCTCCTCCTCCGCCATTATCAGTGACTCTTTCCCATCAATTTCTCGCTTTCTGTGTCTCTTTCTGCCAGGCCCCTTCACTGAGCCCATCTGCTGTGTGCGAGCGTTAATTAACCACACCGCCGTTTCCTCCGCGCGCGCCGCGTTTGAAGGTGCTTAGAGTGCACGAGTCAGCCCCGCAAGTTCATCAAAATGCTAATTCAGCCCAAATTAAAGTTGTGATTAACATTACACAGTTTCCTGTGCAGACAAATTGATCCTTCCACGAGCTCTCTCTCTCCCTCTCTCTCTCTGGGTGATGAGTGTCTGGGGAGGGAGAGACTTTCCTCTTGGGTCTCCTTGTCATCATCGCCAAAGTGGAAGGAAAAACAGAAAAAAGCCCCATAGATGAAGCTAATGTAAAGTAAGATTTGTGCCTCAGTGCAACAGTTTTCTTCACAACATAAATGTAAATCTTAAACTGCAAAAAATATGGATTCCTATTATCTTTTCCTCCTGCTTTTCAATACTTTACATGCATATCAATCCGTATTTGTTTGTGTGCATGTTCTGTATCTCTGGGTATGCTTCCTGCCTTGCCTCATTGTGTACATATGTGAGGGACCAATAAGCTGTGGCACTGATGCTGTGACACATTTCTGACTGTATTTACCCTGCTCTCCAGCTGCCTCTGCACCTCCCAGCATCGACAGGAACATGGAAAACAAGGCCCTGAGAGGTTAAAGAAAGTCCCATCAAAATAATAGTTTTTCAAATCAAACTGTGTTTAATTTTGCATCTGCTTCTATTTGCTTTTCGCATTTGACCTTAAATCACAGTGACTTTTACACATTCACACATCTCTCCTGTCAGCAAGCTGGAAAATGTGAGGCACAATATGCATTTTGTAAGACTGGAAGACAGACTAGCAGCATCTCTTGACAGGTTAGTTCGGCTAATTCATGAGAGTCAAATCAGCGAGCCATATGCTCCTGGTGCAACAGAGGCGGTGCCATATGTATTTTTTGTTAAAACAACAACAGCTTGACATTCCCGGTGGGTAAATAACAGTGGGACGCTTATTTAGGTGCATACTGTACCCACCCACACACACACACACACACACACACACACACACACACACACACACACACACGTATAAACTTCTTGTGGTAATGAAAGCCCCTGGCGTTCATCACTCTGTCTTAAGCAGTGGTTATTGAGGCATTAAATATGTCTACACAGGGCTCAGTGAAAGGCTGGCAGATCAGTGTTCTCCTCTGAGGGGGCTCTGTTTGCATACAGACAGGTTGTTGGGGGTTGGCGGGTGAGGGGGTGGGGGATTGGGAAACGTGCACCGAATGGGAGCCTTGGAGTCGTAACTGGGTGCCCACCACTCTGGTGTTAGTGCCATTATGGGATGTCACTGTGGGAGAACCGTGGCTCTTCAGCGGGATTACTGAGATTCTTGCTGAAATTGAGCGGAATTGGAAATGTGGCTGATGGGATTCTCTCCCAAGTGATGCGTGCACAATGCTGGCAGCACACGCACACACAGTCACACACACACTCACAAACACACACACACACACTTACATTCATGTTCAAATAAAATGCAAATGCATATTTACGCAAACATTTAGCCACAACAGAGACTCTGATAATGCTGATGCTTGTACAAAAGAAAAGCATACAGACTTGCAGTATACTGTCAACTTGATCAACTATGAACATCTTTACTCTCTCTTTTGATTTCTTCTCACAGCATGAGGACAAATGCAAAAGAGCACTGGTGCATACCTCAGCAGCTTCTACTGTCTTTGATGCATGTTTGCATAGTATAAAATGTGGTGGTTTTCTGTGCTTTTTTTAAGCCCCACTTGCAAATCAAATTCCTTATATGGAACCATAGAGATTTGAATTGTATTAAAATGAAGTGAAATGAACTGAATCTACCAAGTAAAGGTAAATGTTGCCTTTAATTTTGAATCACTGTCATATCGAAATCTATAAGAAAACTGAGAAAATGTATCACAATAGATGATATGAAGGGAGTTCTGAAGTAATCTTTAGTATTATTTAAGTAGGAGTGAATCTAGTCCAGTAAAATTTTGCCAGCACTTTTATTTACCTTGCATTGTATAACTAAGCTACTTATGTTCATCAGGACATTCACTGAGCATTATTTTTCCTATGCTAATGAGTTGAACAGCAGCCCTACAACAGTACATGGGACAGACATGGCTCGGACATAAGTAAAGGGCCTTTACACCTCAGTAGCCTCCTTTCTAATGGGTTTTGGGGGTCAATGTGCCGAGGCCACGCTCCCTTCTGAGGTCCCTTCTCTTGTGTCATAAAATAAACATGCTGGGTTCGACCCTGGTGAGGGTGAACATTAACACCCCAGCCGCTGGCCCCGTGGGTCAGCCAGAGGTCAGCAGCCTGCAGTGGAGGGAAAGACGGAGATTATTCTCCCGCACTGACAGCCGCACCAACATGGCATCTGACGCTTTCTACTTGGGGTGTTTAAGACGCTCACACCCCTGGTGTCATGTAAATTCTGTCTGAAGGATTAATGGCAGACTCTACAGGGACAAAATGGTGTTTTTGGCTACTTGTTTACTCCGAAGCAGACAGTGAGACTGAAGATTTACAAACGTTATTTATTTGATGAAGTTATAGGTTGTTATAATATTTGATTTGATCATTTAAAAAATGTTTTCTTTTTAAACATTTATCTTTAAAGTGCAGCTACATCTTGCCTTTACATTTTTGTAGTGTATCACAGCTTCAGAATTCATGTTAAATTCATGATTAGCATTAGAGCTTTTGCCAAAAGCTGCAACAATACCTACCTTAAAAACAGAAATCAAAATCCTTGAACCTTGTAATAACTGATTATTGGACATGTTTTTGGCAGTGGAAACAAGCTGTAAACAGAACACTGACATAGTATTACCTCTTAAGTTCAAACGCTAAACTTGTTACCGAACAGTTTGTAGCAGTTTTGCAGCAGCATTCATTTTGACACATGTCTTTCTCCTTTTAGTTCTGTTTTGGTCTTCACCAACTCCTGACAAAGATTTTTGTCTCTTTAGCTGTTAAATGCATTGCTATGGTAACTGGCTAGTTGCTAAGTTACTCCGCATAAATCATCCTAGAGTACGTTTTGAGGTCCTTTCGTGAATTGTTTGTAGCATGTCTCAGGTCCAGAAACCAGAAGAGGCAGAGCAGAGTACCGTGTGCCTCCTCCAACAGTGCCGCCCTGGTGTATTATTCAGCCTGGCATTCACCCTGACTGCGGGGAGCCACAGATGTCAGACATGACTAACCAGTGATTGTAGAGAGCAAGCACGGACATCAGACCTGCCAAGACCGGTCAGACTTGATAGTGAACTACATACTCTATACTGACATTAAGAGAGAAAGCGAGAGGGGAGATCTGAGAAATGATTGACAGTCATTCAAACAGAGGTCAAACAGCACTTGTAAATAATTCTTAAGGTTCTTACTGTATTTCGCAAAATATGCTGTTTGGTGGTTATTGTATATTCCTCCATACAATGTAAATCTAGGGTTTCTTGGCTAACAAAGCTACTGCAAAGTATTATTATCAAAGTGTATTTGTCTGCACGCTGCAGCCAGAAGATGCTACAATTACAAAACAAGACGGAAAGTGAGGATTTATAATCAAACTACAAGCCGTAGGATTTATTTGCCCTTTTAGCCTATACACAGTGTGCTTATAAAACCTCCCCCTGCAACAATTAGGGGGGCATAGATCACATTCTTGCCTTTGCAGAGGCCAGATAACACCATGAGGCTTTGGGACATCTCATTCGCATTGGGAACGGTCTGGAAGATGCTTTACTAGATGGATTTATATGTGGCCTGCGCTGCTTTCCAGTGATTGAATGTCTGTGTGCATGTGTTGAGCTGACTCTGTGTGGATCTGTCAGGGGACTCATAAGGCAGGTTTGAATTAGGCATGAGATAGGAGGATGATGTGTGTGTGTTTGTCTGTGTGTGCATGTGTGACTCAGAGTACTTTATGGTGAAAGAGCGTGTAAATAGTGACCGGAGACAGATGTGATCTCATCCCTGAAAGGCTGAGGATAAAAAATTATTGGGACAAGACCTCGGGATCAGGGCAGAGCAGGACATTTCTCAAGATAACATACTTCCAGCATGTTACAAAGGAAAAAGAAGCCAAGTATGTAATATGGACAAATACTCAAACACACATGCATAGACACAAACACACAGTCTTCTTTATATGATCGTGTTGCTGGCTGATAATATCCAGTTGCACAAAGTGAAACCAAATCTGTGAAAAGTTCACACAGTTTTTTCATGTGTGCTTCACCTAAGAGGTTAGCTATAGCTCTAAACACCACAAAGCCCATAAAACATGAGCTGGAGAGTTGTGAGAAACATAAAAGCAAGTTCTTTTAATGTAATATTGATTTACAAACCGCATATTAGAAAACCTCCTGGTCATGGGTGATTACTTTCAACCCCTAACGAATCGCATGGGGTGCTGAACTGGAGCCAGTGCATTTGAGGCACTGGAGGTTTTTAGATCCACATGCACAGGTTTTAGGTGTCCTGGTGTCTAGACGGTAGCACCCTGAGAACACGGGTATGGACTAAAAAAAGAAAGTATACAGCAACAAGAAGTGAAGAGGTGCTATGACAGTGTCTTGCAGTCACTTAAATGTACAATTACAACCATGCAATCTTGTACACACAATTTTTTTGGTTTAACACATATATATATATATATATATATATATATATATATTTTAGATGTGGTGACAGGCTGTGAGAAGAGTTGAATTGTGTGTATGTGATCTGTGTCTTCACTAATGCCATTTAGGTATTTTTACATGGCCATATTGATTAGTATGATTAGGAGAATTAAGCAAAATTACTGTCTGTGTTTTGACCTCACAACTCAATGTTGTGACAGCAGGGACAACAACAGAGAAAAAATACACTAATTAATTTGTTTCACTCAATTAATGTTTTGGTGTTAATACCAGAAGAGAAATAAAATATTGTGAGGAACAGCACTGCTTTTTTTTTTTTTTAATTTGGTTTGGTTTAGTCCAGTGACAATAGTGCAATATATTTATAAAAATCCAACCTATCAGACTTTGTCAAGAATAGACTGATAAAATCCCTGGACTTATTAACATCATTGTCCCTGGTATTTACACAGTGAACCAGCCTTTATTAAGATGGTGCCAGGCATTCGATGTCTGCTATTTTTGTAGAAAAACAAAGAACTAGAAAATCACAGGAAGCAAACAATTGATACAATCCTTTCAGAAAACAAATGTAAAAAGGTGAAAAACATCACATACACCCATAAAAGAAACCAGAAAGTAAAAGAAAACAGCTGTGAAATAAGTTCAAAATCAGTAGAGTGTAGATTAGAATGTCTCACTATTTAGCCTTTAGAAGCAATAAGTGGTTTAATAAGTGGGTAACATACTATAATGTAGTTGTACACCTCTTTCAGGACATTTCAAGCGTTTTAATGTACAGCATTTATCAGCATTTATAACTTATATGATGACATCTCACATATTATTAGTACTGTGTTTTACTATATTGTTATACTTTATACGCCAGCCTCCACTTGTGTATGCCCACAGGTTTATAGTTGTTTAAAAATACATTCATAAACACATAAATCTGTTTGCAACTCAATTGTAGTGTCTTATAAAATATTCATTAATGTTTACATACTGAGTACTTACTAGGGGGATTCAAAGTAAAGTGTATTATCTGTTAGCCCTTATATCATCTAGCAGCTCTTAACCTTAGCTGTAGAGGCATAGGATAGAAGGAAATGTAACTGGCAATGCAGGTCCACTCTTCAAACTCTTTGACCTTTTATACTGCAAAATATGGACTGCGCGATGGACTGTTTGGTTGAAGTTAACATATTAAACTGCTGCATTTAAATTACATTAAACAAACAAAGTTTAAGGTCTAATTATAGCAAATCAATTTTCCTATACATTTATAATCAAATATGTTAAATACAAAAGTTGTAAAAAGTTCATTAAAAAATCTTCAGAAAAGATCAACAGTTTTTAAAAAAGAATTTTCAGCAACCTGGCAGAGTTGACATTATATATCTAAAAAGTTATAGATGGAAGGTATTTAATTGGATGCTTCCAGTAATTTTAAACTCATTATATGTCAATTTTACTCTTACACCAATAGGTTTCAGCATTTCTCCAGCAAAATGTTATTCTTGGCGAAATGTAGAGCTTTGAGACTACATTTATACTTTCTTGTTGAGAAATAACTTTTATTTTTAAGTGAAAAATTTAAGAAAATGCAAAATCCTAATAATTATGAAACCTGGGTCAGGGATTCTGCTTGGAAGTGTTTCCAAAATCTCGGCTACAGCCTTGGAAATAACTGTAGTAGTTTTTATTTGCCAAATACATGTGAGGATGATTCTTATCCTGAATCATTTGAAAAACAAATATCTTGAAAAGCAACCTTTCACTTCGTTTTATAATTCTCTCCAGATTTGCTAAACATGCAGTCTGTGCTCAGCAATGCAAGATGCTACAGCAAATATGGCTCCCATTTACATTTTAATTCACCTTCTGGTAAATGCTTCCACCTGAGACTTGGAGGAGAGTTACTCCTTCATCAACAACTATTCTTATTTGTTTAGATGCTTAAGTATATATATACATATATATATATTTAAACATGTTGTTCTTCAGAGTTTATTTATAGGCACCAGTCGCCAACAACAGCAATAGCAACAGCAGCAACTCTTCAAACCTTTTCCATGTGTCATGCAAATCTTTAAAGAAACACCCCATTGATGCTTTGTTTTTCTGTGGTAACATTTCATTTACATTTCATGAGCTCACTAACCTTTTTTTTGCGTCCCTCTGCATTGACTTGTCATTGGGCTGATTTACTGGACCAGTCATTTCCATGCAGGCCAGAGGCTGAATCGCTCTCCCTGCTGCAGATGAATATTTACATGGCAGTTAACAGGTGGTGAGTAGTTTAATGGTGGTAATTGCTCTGTGGCACGTGTAAGCAGGAGAGGAGGTGAAAGACTTCTGTTGCTACAGGGGCTGTCCCGCTCCTGTGATGATGCATCCCATGGGATATGTAAGTGTGTGGGAATCGTGTGTGTGTTTGTGCACCACATTTTGTGCATTCAAAGGTGCCATATATGCTGCCCTCACACATATTCTAGATAAAAATAGCATTGTGCACTGTGATGTGATGCATTAAAATGCTTCTGTGTAAACACTTTACATTAACACCTACTGTGTATTTCTTTACTGATGATAATGGTTTATTTTACCTCTGCTTTATATTTATGTTGCATGGCAATAAGTTTAGTTTTCAGAGTGATAAATGCAACAAGTGTGTAAATTTCTAAAATAAACCAAATATAAGCAGGAAATCAAGACATATACTCTCTGGCTTCAATAGAAGAAGATAGAGATATACCTTTTCTACATTTTGTTATTTCACATCAGCTTCTTCTTTTTTTTTTCTTTTTTTTTCTTTTTTTTTAAATTCAGTGGAACGCGATTAGGTTTTATTGTCCGTCTGACAGCCATGCAAATGTTAAAGCACTGGAATGTTCCACAAAGTGGAGCAGATGGACCTAACAGGCCCCTCCCTCTCACTCTCAAGGAACATGACATCACCACATATGGTCGCTGTGATTGATCTGTCATTAGAGAGTGATGGCTGGCTGAGTGGAGAGAATGGGGAAGGGGATATGCACAGAGCGGAGGCAACGTGCCGGCGTTATGTTTTCCATGGCGAAACTCATATAGTCAGTCAGGATGAATGTGTCAGCGGCCAGACTGTTTTATAAATTGATTGCCTGTGTGTGTTTGTTGTGTGTTTTGGAGGAGGAGCGACCCATATTGAGGCCTTCTCCTATAGGTTAGATTTTTTTTTCATATTTTAGTTTAGCCTAATCGTGCTCTTTTATATTCTACTCTCATAAAGAGCTCTCAAGATTTTTTTTACATGCATGTGTGTTTGCATTTCTCTTAGCTTGCTGTGTCTTTCTTTTCTAAATGATGCCTTAATCAGAGAGGATATCACCTTCACATCCCAATATCCTGTTGCATTACTTTATTTTCAAAAGCAAAAGAAAGATATTAGCTACAAGATTCTAGATTTTAAAACTTCTGGATTGCAGGATTGATCATCAGAGTAAGTTTGTGGAAACATCTAAAATCTTTCCTGCAATATGTTAGAAATTCAAAAAGTCATGAAACAAACAGATTTACCTCTTAATCTGGCCTCACAGACTGTAAAACAGGAGAGAAGCTGTCAGTCCTGCTGCATGTTTAAATTGCTCACGCTTACTGACAGTGATATATAGTTAGCTTTTAAGCAGCAGAAAAATGAATTGGTAATTATTTAGAGGTTGTTGCAAAGGCCAGCATGTAACTCTGGTGATTTATCTCTGTTCCAATAGGCAAACATTGCAACTCTGTAAACATAAGGTAAAAAAGATGCAAATGCTGAATCAAAGTAGGTGAGCGAGTGAGAGTGAGAGAGAGATGATGATGTTGGAGAGAAGAGAAATGGGATGGATATGCAGCTCCAGACACAGAACAGAAGCTGGGAGCTTGTCTTGTCCTGCTGTGTGTCTGGCAGATTGCTATGGAGCCTGTCATTGCAGCCAGCAGGGTGTCCAGCCACTACATGGCATTCAGCAGGGGAGCTGAATAAATCACTGGAACACACACAGTCCAGCTTACAATTCCACTGACAAAGCCGAGACTGCCCTCTAGTCACACCTACACTTTCTACGGCTATGCTATCAGCATTATTCTGACTGCTGAAGTGGCATTGTTTATCCAATTGATTTTACACAAAGGTGAGCAAATAGAAGGGTCTGAGTAACAACCAGACACAAATTAAAATTTCTACATTTGTCACACTTATCCAATATACAGTATGATAGAAACAAAGACACAGTTTGTAGTCAGATTAACTGTGTTATCTGTTTTCAGTGTGTACGCTCACTTTACAAAAAATGTTGACCCCATGGCAGACCAACAACTACTAACTAATTGTTTTTGGCCGTTCCAAAACAAACTTGAAGATGCTCGTCTTACCTTATCAATTTCAAATTGAGAAATAAAGTTCTGATTTTGTAGATGATTAAGGATTTCATTGCAACAGCAGCAACTTCTACAGCCTTAGTCACACTATGACCAGAGGTAGATTAGCTATCAGCTGTCAGGATATCATTTCTGTTAGTTTCTCCAGCATTTACACTTTATAAAAAAATCATCTCTGCGAGAGTAAAAATAGTTGCAAACATAATATTTATGTCCTTTTTAAAGGGCATGCAAAGCAATATATGTGTGCACACAAGTCATTACCTGTGAAACGGCTTTGTTCCAGCTCATAAAGAATAAACTGTCCTGCAGATCAAGTATCACAAATGTCAGTTCAAGGTTAATGCATACCTGACATCAATGCTACCAGGGTGGAACTACCACATTTTTATGAGAAAATTGGAGATAATCAATTTATAATGGAGCTGTTTTAGGGAGTTTTCTTCTTAATATGGAATTTAAGCTAATACACTCATTATGATGGCACTTGCTCATCAAGGCAGTAAGCAGTAAAGCCAAATCCAGCCTTCACAGCATTTCTACAAAAACCTATTGTGATGGCACAAACTCAGTGTCATGGTTTTTCTATAGGCTGCACTTCTTCCTCACTAATTGCCAATGTTAAAGGAAATTGTTTTGCTGTCGCTACATAGCCAACATTAGCATCAACAGCTCTTTAACTATCAGGCTAGAAAAAGCTTTGTAAGTTAAGCATCAAACTTCATTCCTTTACTCACGAAAAGCTGTCTCCAACAGTGGCCACTGTTGTGCTTCTAGTTCTGTAACTTCTTTACTTCTAATGAAGTTAGCATGCTAACCAGCTAGTCCCTACTCAGTCAGCCCATCTCATCACTTTCTGATAGCGACTCATTGTAATAACTTCAGACTGTCCTGAAGAAGTAGCACTGCACAGAAGGCTATTCTAACTTCCTGTATTGTAAACACAACAATAGCCCCTTTAATGTATAACAAGCTAATAAGTGTACACACAAACAGCAGTCTTGAAAGGGATTCAATCAAAATCAAAATCAGAATCCTAGGTGTAGCCAGCATTTTAGCCAATATCGGCCAGTGTACATCTGCATAAATGCTCATGATAGAGGTAGCTGTCAAATCAAGACTATTTTAATCAAACAGTAGTTCTGCTTTCATCCATTCAAACCTGTTAGCATTCAATATCTTCAACATAATGCTCTTATCAATATCTTAGCATTGATTTCAAAAGAAATCATAGGGCTGGATGTTTTCTTGAGGTTCAGCCCACAGTGGGTTTTAAACTATCGAGGTAATATGAACCCCAAATCACATTTAAATGATAAATGCTATATGCACAAAAAATAGTTAACAAGTCATTTCTGGAGGGAACTGGAGTTGTGTGGTCCCAAATTCACACGCTCTATTTCTCAGACAGACTTAGAGAGCACAGAGATGTCAGTGTCACCTCGTTTTATCCTGGAATGCGACAAGGAAAGGCATGAAAACCCTGCAATTGGGCTAGAAAATAATAGACTGTGCTCCTGGAAAGAGTGGCTCATTGGTTTGGATTGAGGAATGGCCGTGATGAGGGAGAAGACAAGCATGTATTTACATGAGACACCCACACAGGCCTCCATAATCAATCTTCCAATCTCTCAGGGTGCAGACTCAGCCAAGAATCAGTGTGTGGGATGGAAGTCATGGTAAACAGCAGGAGCCTTTGCCAGAGGCTTGTTTAAAACCTTTATTTATCCACAGAAATGCAAATCTTTTCTGCAATGTCATTCTAAACATAAAGCTCATGCACATGTTGGCATTTTGGGAAATATGTTTGCCATCTTACCCACAGTCAGATAACAAGATTTCCATTTCATCTCAGTGTCCACAGAGATAAAATACATAGGATCGGGGGATGTTTGGCTCGTAGATCGGAAGCAGACACTCAGACTCCATCAACAGAATAAAAACCAACTAACAACCCAGAACTGTCTTATTAACATGTTTTATTTTGTTAGTCAGCAAACTATGGCCACCAGCGCATTCTAGAGGCTTTTCCTCAGTGTTAAGTGTGCGAAATTGGCAACTTTGCTGTGAGGAGAACTCCAGCAGTCACTGTTGTTGGACCAGCTGTTGTTGGTCAGGAAATAGCTGCAGTGTGAAAGCTATTTGTTCCTAAAAACCACAACGTCTCATTTTCCATCCACACTTTTGGATGTTCTCTCCTCACACGGATTCATAGCGTTGCATTCACTTGTACACATAAAAAATCTGGGAGGTGGTTGTGTGAGGAATGAAAAAAAAAAGAGTATGAAACAGAGGTCCAAATCCTGCATACTCACCTCATTTCTGACAGTGGAAAGGTGGTGGGTTCAGACGCTGTTCAATGATCCAGTTTTCTGAAGGACACTGGCTCTTTTAGTTCTTCCCTCTGCTCTCAGTTTGCTAAACTAGGTTAAACACGTCTTGAGTAGTGTTTTACTCAAGTGAAGCTAATATTTATCTTACATAATTTATGATAAGTCAGTAAATAGGGATATATCCCAAATTTTATTATAGAGTGTTCTTTAACACCAGACTTTTTAGCATAACTTCCACAGTCACACCAGAGTTGATTAAGTCCAACCTTTGAAGGAATAGTTTGACACTTTGGCAAATACGTTAATTTACTTTCTTGCTTTGAGTTAGAGAAGAAGATCAATACCAATCTCATATCTGTCTATTAAATATGGAACCTACATCCACTTCTAAAGCTCGCAGATTGACATGTTATATCTTGTTTACTGTACAAAATCCAGAGTTTTGTGCTGGCTGTAGCTTCATATTTGACAGAGCAAGTAAGCTCAGGCCACAAAGCTTTTTGACTTGTAATATCAAACTCCCACAGAAATGAAAATCATAGTTACTGGACGCTTAACTAGTGATGACACAAGTCTTCATGAGCTGCTTGATTTAGATTATGTGACTTTGGTTTATGCAGCAGTGACTGCGGTTTGTCAGGAGTTGAGTAATTGGAGACGTTGTGTCAACAGACAGAGCCATAGATGAAAGAAACAAAAGTTGTAAACCCACAGCAGAAGAGACATTCTCCTCTCCATCCCCCAGTTTTCCTCCTATTTCAAACTTGTTAAATGAGGGTATTGACATGTTATATTATTTCATTAACCCTTTTTTTTTTTTTTTGCCGGTGTAGAAATATTCACCCACTGCTCAGGATGCACCCACTAATTCACTGACATCCTGAAATAATCCTGAGGCATGGTCGGAGATATACCTCACTCATCTGCATTTCTCTGAAAGGCCGATTTAACATCTCTATAATTACCACCGCCTGTAAAGAATACCAGGGGTTCACATGCTAGTGACACTCTAAAGAATGCACTATTCACCATCTTGCACCACCATCATGCATATTTCACATATCATATCTGGGAGATAAGGTTGAGAGTAGAGAACGGTAACAACACTACATCAAACAGATAATGAAGCAAAGGTCTGAGAGAAGGAAGGATTAAAAGATGGAGGAAAGGTATGTGAATTGGACAAGCTAGTGTTCATTTAAAATGACCAGTCATGAACACTTAATGGTGAATGAGTTCTCTGTTGCAATTACCAAGCAGATCTTAGTGTGACTCACCAGAGCAGCTTTGCCAGTGCAATAATGGACGACATGAGGGAAACATGAGTGTTCATGATAGGTGAGAAAGTGGAATAGGTCAGTGGTGTCACTAATAATTGCTTATTGCTTGGTGTTGTTCATGCTGTTTCATTTTCTCCTCTCTTAATTTTCTGTGCCTCTGTTGTCACCCCCTCCTCTTTCCACCTTTCTTTCCCTTTCTGTCCTCATGCCTCCTTCCTCCTTTCCCTAAATTCAGCTAGTGGCGGCTCAGTAGACCAGAGCGAGTGCATGTTTTTACATAATCTCAAAGCCTAAGCAATAGATCTGCTGGTTGATATGGGGAGCTGCATGCCAAACAGTTCCAGCCAGATTTATGACTTGGCACAATCTACATAGCTGGCAATCTAATACTTGTTGCCCAATACACCCAGCATCCAAATCCTTCCTTTCCCTCTCACAGTTGGCCAAACAGCATTGGCAAGTACATTAACAGTTTGTTTTGGCCTGTAGGTGGCAGACAATTTATAGTACTGTGAGTCCCAGTGAATTTAAATAACCTACTTGGAAGTATACGAAAGTATGACCAACAAGATTTAGATTGTTCTGATTTGATAATTCACAACTGTTCAGTCTCCATTCCAGTCTAAACTGATAATTGGTGTGGTGGTGAAGCAACCTCTGATCAGGAAATTCAGTCCCAGCCAAAGAATGTTTGAGTTAGCACATGGTTTTGGACTCTTCTAATACACCTGACTCTTATAAACTTGAGGGTTGAGCCGAAATGTGTCTCGAGCAAAGACTGTTGAAATTTGGCAACTAATGCTTGATGAGGTTCTTAGTCCTGTTTACTTAGTCTTTCACTCCCTCATTTAGGAAGTTCATTTTGATACCTTTAGTCTTTTTTAAGAAAAGTCTTGTATAGCTGCTCTGGTATAAAGGTGCTATATGTATGTTTTTTGCCAGCCCTATACAGTCAATGTTAGCATTAACAGCTATTTACTTACCAGTCTAGAAGAAATGTTGCAAGTCCAGCATCAAACTTTGTTCCCCTACCTGCCAAGAGCTGTCTCCAGTGGTGGAAAGCATTGCCAGTGTTAATTCATCCAGCTGGCCCTAGCCCATCCCATCTCATACTATATCAGCGAGTCATGTTAATGTCTGTCCTCAGTCCCAACATGAAGAAGTAGCCCTGCCCAGAGAGAGTATTCTAACATCTTGTCTTGTAAACGCAATGACTGAAGCTCTTGGTAAGTAAACAGCTGTGCTAGCACTGGCTATGTTGGAAGGAGTAGGGGTTTGTTTAATTTTTTTTCATTTTTTAAAGTTAGGTATCTAATTGTGAAATAATCCAATAAATCAGACTAATCAAATCAATCACATGTATTTGCTTTGAAGTCAGAGTTTTCGATTCAGTGCACCTATTTATAATAAATTTGTGGTAACTATTACTCAGAGTAATTCAGTATTGGCACAGGTATCAGAAATTTAAAATGACACCAAGCCTCACCTACCTGCTATTCAGGTCCACTAATGTAAATTAGACAATATTCATTCTCTATGAACAAAGTGGAAGTCATACTGAAAGAAAAAATACACATACAATAACCAGCATCTTCTAACCATGTGTAGCTCAGTTTACATTTCGAATAAACAAAAAGTCCTTTTTTGAGCTTGAGCTTGAGCAGTCATCTTGTACTCGCTCTCTGTGCTTTGGCAGTTTTATGACCTTTACGACTATGCCTCATTTAACATAGTTTACACAAGGAAGTGATTATTGCTCACTAGCTGACACAGAAAAGGCCAGCTCAACAATATAAATGAACTCAAATTCAACCCACTTGCTCAACTTTTCCAACCTTTACAAACCTATCTTATATTTTCTGGGAAGGTTTCAGAGTTTATGAGTCGTTAACATTTTGAGTAGAGTGTGAGCAGGTTGATTATTCTCAAAGACATTTATGTTCCTTATTTTAGGAGAATCAACAGCATCCACTTTCTAAATATTGCTAAATTTTGATGTTGGCACATTTTTCTATACTACGCATTGGAGTGAAAGCTCAATTGTGCAGTGTTTACTGTCATATCCATGAAATTTCAAAGCTTATTTAAATAAAAAATCACAATCTTTTCTCAATTTGTTAAAGACTCATTTGTGTATGTCTACTTCATTTTTTATCACCACAAACATCAACGCTGCTGTTCTGTCTCCAGATGGAACGCTGCCAGCCAAGAAAGGTGTTCGCTACAAACCCAGCTGTGTAAATTGTTAATTTTGAATCAGTAAACAAAAACCTGAGTCGTCCACTGAGGCAAATATGATAATTGTTTGCGGATTATGGAGATCTGGCTGGCAACTCGGCAGAGGCTGTGAGTAAACGGGAAGAAAGCTCAGCTCAAACAAATGCAGTTACTCAGCCAATGGAGCAGTAAGGCTGATGGCACACACTGGTATGATCCATGGGGGAATATCCAGCCTGTGATCCAAGGTTGGTTCAATCATTAAGACACACATGAACATCTAGAAATAACTAGATGCTGTAGAGACCCTTAAAGCTAAGAACAATTTTAAACCATCTGGTAAAAGTGCACCCATGATCTATGTCAGCCAGTTTTTCCTCAGACAGTGGTAATGAAAGGCAGATTGTTGTTAGAGTTATGTGGAAAAATGTAGTTGATGTGTAAGGATTTGTCATCAGTCTTATTTAGGAGAAACTGGTAAACAAAATACATATATTGTGGGGTATGATCACCACAAGAGCTGTGCTTGGTAGTGAAGTGTAACACATGCAGTATAGAGTAGATAAGTGTCTTGACATTTGACTGACTGACTTTGACTGACTAAGGTGATGTGGCCACAGAGCTAAAATAGAAAATAAACTGAAGCTGGCCTCCCAATGTGTGTTTTTGAATAGAATAAACAAACAAGATACAGTGTAATGTGTTAATTAGTGAGCCTTTGAGGTGCTGATAGGTGTATCTTTGGACAGGCTAAGATGTCATTGTCTTTTTGCAAAGCTAAGCTAACTGGCTGCTAGCGGTAACTTCTTATTTACCATACAGATTCAAGAGTGGTATCAATCTTTTCATCTAACCTTCTGCAAAAAGTGTTTCTCAGAAAGGTCAACTATGCCTTTAGAGAAACACAGGAAGAGAGAGGGCTGATGACACGCAAAGGCGGCCCAGCTGGCATTGAAACTGCAACGTCACGGTAACATTGTATGCGTCTAAAATCCCACAGGGACAGCTGTACTTTGCTATTTCAGCAACAGAATGTGGAAAAAGTTGTTAACTTTGCATTGAATAGACTTTGAGAAACGCTGAAGAGTTGTTTTCTGTAAGCACTTAGAATAAATTGACAGTTTGTACAACCTGAAGCCTCCACTGGAATGATGAATCGCACGATAATGTTTCCTAAATGTAACATCAATTATGTGTTGGGTGTTGTTATCTTCTTTGCTCTTCTAAAGGGCCCAAAAAGTGCTGTTTAGCATTTAGAAAAACAGATCATAGCTGGCTGGTTAGACTGGAGCAGGGATGGTAACTTCCCTGTGATGTCAGCCTGCACAAAGAAGTATGTAATTACATTAAAGAACACCACAGGGGAAACTGAGTGAACACAGAGAGCAACAGTCTGTTACTGACTACATGATGCAAACTTTGTCATTTTAAGCATGACTAACATCTTCCAATCCAGCATCTATTGACCTTTAAAGTGGTTGTCATGAGTTGCTGCTCTTTAAAGGCTCTTTTTTTGGCTACCTCTTAGCTATTCTTTTCTCTTCAAGAATGGCAATAATTCTTTTCAGTGGTGAGACGATCTAATTTCTCCACCACAGAGACCACGTATCCCAGCAAACCTTTAGATCAAAGCCTGCCAAGGACCCCTCAACATGGTGTCCCTTGATCGCCTTTTCTGCCACAAAAACAAAATGCCCCCAAAGAGTGTGTGAACTGCCCACTCTGGGAAAAAAATAGAAAAGAGACTTTAATGCCTTGAACAACGTAAGTAGAGTTTCTTGACACTCTTGTCATTGATACGCAGCCGCTTTTGCTGTCTCTGCTCTCTGTGTGAAGTAATGGTCTTCAAGGATGGGTGGTCCGTCTGGGGCTGAAATCGGACGTGTGTGTAGGGGTGTGTGAGCTTCCTTTGTGTCAGGGGAGAGGGGCCTTTGTTCTCTTAACCAGGGAGGTGGGACCAACAGATTAAGCCTTTAGAAGTGCAACCGACCACCATGAGGGCACGCCACAAGGGAAAATGTGTTTGTGTGTTGGTGTGAATGCATGTGTGTTTATACTGTTCTGCATGTACATATAGAACGTCTGTGTGATGTATGTTTGAGGATATGAGTGAAAGTAGTAAAGAAGGAGAGAGACGGGGAAAGAAATGGACACAGAGAATGAGAGGAAAAAGTCAGAGCAGGCATTTGTACCCATTTGCATGTAAATTAGCATGAGTTAGTGAGAATCTGATGCAGGTCAGCAGGTCAATAGTTCTTATCCATCTGTCCTTCTGATGGCATGCCTCCCAGGTCAGTTTGATTCCTCTGTGAGGGAGCTAATCTCACCCCAGTGCTCAGTGAGCCTCTACAGCGTCCTCTGATCTGCTCCTTCAAACCCCCCTCTCCTGCTCCCCGCACACACACAACAAAATGGGCCTGAGCTGAGGGGAAGGAGGGAGTAACACACACAAACACGTATAAATGCAAACACACGCACACACACACACACACACACACACAGAGGAAGAGACAAACAGATGGATAGTTGCCTCAAGATTCTAGCTTTTATCCAAATTATTCACATGAAAAGCTTCACACTGAAATGTGTAAACTTAAGTTTAAAATCATTTCTCTGAGTTTGGTGCAGACAACTTTCTGATATTACTAGAGTATTTTTATTTATCGACTGCTTTGAGCACCTTGAGGCCCCCATGTTCAGACCCTAAAAGAACTGTTGTCAGTTACAGGAAAGCATCCCTAACTTTCTCTCTAAAACTTTTCTGTTGTCGTCTAAATGTTCACTCACTCCTGTTGCTCTGTTTGGCGCATCTCGTCCTCCACAGACACCAAGCAGGTTATAGCATATGCTAAGAATTATTTTTAAATACTGTCTGACCCATGTCTGCAGAGAGCAAAGCTTTTGGGAATAGGACAAGCACACCATCTGTGATGTAGTCCTCCATCAGTCCTCTATCTCTTGAAACAGCCCGACCACCACCTCCTCCTCCTCTGATTACTCTCCAATTCTTGTTGCCTCTCTCTCTTTCTCTCTCTCTCCCTCTCTCTCTCTCGTTCTTCAGTTTTCTTCCTTCCCAGCGTTCCTCCGTCTGTCATGGCGGCTGTCTGAACAAACAAACACGCAAGGGTCCACGGCGAGCCAGACGGCGTGATGTGGGATTGTTTGCTTTGGTTGCTCCCGTGCGGGAGAAAGTTTTCTTAAGAGGCACACAGAGGTCTGAAGCTGAACAGAGAGACCACAAAACAAATATTTACCCTCCTGCCTCCAGCGCCTGGGCCCTTTCCTCTCTTCCTCGGCTGAGGAACAAGAGGATGGTCCCAGTTTTGGTTCTGAAGACAGGGACCAATTTGGTCCACAGATTCAGAGGGGCTTGACTCTGTAGGCTGTGATTGGTCTTCTAGATTAATAATTGATGGAATTGTGCAATGCAGCCAGTGTTGCACTCCAGCAATTGCACATGATTGCTTGAATCTGGAAGACAAAACAGCAGTGCTGTATTTCATCTGTTACAGTCTGTAACCCTCCTCACCCAGTGATTCCACTGACAACCTTGCCAGTCCTGTCATGCTCTTATTCTCCCTCTCATAATCTCTGCTCTCTCCGCGTCTCCCCTGGTACGATCAAACACAAATCAACAGATATCACTGTCCCTCCAATGCAGCCATTAAGCTCAGCCTCTATCTGAATTTAAAGTGTCTCTCCTGTCGCTCGGCCGCCTGTAAATATGCACATGTTTGACTGAGGGGTCAGCAAGGAAGACAGGAACTGGGCAGAAATGCCTACTTCCTGGAGCAGACGGCACAGCGGGGGAGGTGTGGGGGGTGGGTTGGCTCTGCCAATCATGCGTCAGCACTGAGACATTTCTCAGATGCACGCCGTCACACATCAGAGATGAACAATAAAGCGGGGAGGTGAGCAAGAGGGCGCTCACAGGAAGTGGATGATTTCACTTGTTGAGGTGTGAGGCCTGTGATGGACAGATATGCAGGTGTTAATATCCTGCGGGAAGGAAATGGTTGTACGCTTTGCTGACCTCCACTGAGCATGGGGCTATCCTCAGGTTGGGCACGGAATTCCTAATGCTTAGCTCTCCTTCACTCTTACCACAGGCTAGACAAAATGCTGGGGCAGTGGGAAATCATTTTAAGTGGAACTAAGGGGGAAAAAAAATGTTTTATGCCGTGGACATTTACAGAATGCCCCCTAACAATATATCTGCTGAAACACTCCTTTGTTCATGTTCAACAACATGGAGCCTCAGAGTCTCAGAAAAATACCAAAATCAGCAGTAGAACTGTAGCGCCCTCTTGTGTTATATGTGACTCATCTTTTCAGCACTTTCACAATAAATTATAATCTGCCTGAGCACACTGAAGACAGAGACAGATTTAAGAAATTCATACTTTTAAAGTGAAAGTTGTGCTTTTACTTTGAATTCATAATTTACATTCATGAATTTCCATTTATGACTGTGAACCAAGAATCTATGAATGACATTTGTGTCTCTAAAAACTGACAATTGAAGATAATGGGAAGAAGAGAATAAGCCTGCTAGTGTCCCTCAGATATAGTATATATCCTGATATTCTCTCTCTATATGACATTGATATTTGCATCTTAAATTTATGATATGATTTTTTTGCAAGTGGCTCTGACACTTTTTACCTTGTCCATGGGTCATTTATTGATTCCAGGTCAAAGACATTGTAAACAGCATGTCTTTGGATTGTGGGAGCTAACCACAGCACTCTGGGGGACATCCATGCAAATGTGGAGAAAACATGCAAACTCCAAGCAGAAAGAACTTGGCCTGTGTGCCCCTAGGGCCTAATGTTTTACTTTGTTATATTATCACCTGTGCTTATCATTCCCCTCGCTCTCTCACCGCGTTTTTCTGTCTTTACTGTCAACTGAATGCAAAATGTGGAAAGACAATCTCTGAAAAAAACATGCTGACATTTTCTGTGACTTGCTGAGAGGCAACACACTCCATGTTAAGATGCTTTGTTTGATTTCCTTGCAATGTTCACAAGCAATCCAGTCAGAGTTGTCCAATCGATGGGCATAGACAATTTGTTCTGTCAGGGGTTTGTAAAACATGCTGATTTTTACCATTACACCAAACTAAATGTTCAAAATACAGCATAGTCAAGCAGAAGGGCTCAAAGCAGCAGCAGCAGCTGCAGCAATAGTACAGTTGACTTCTATGCATTTACCTGAAATAATCCAAGCTGGATTCCTGGGGCACCAGTGGGGTGTTTTGTGTGATTAGGTGTGGGGGTTGTCCTTCAGCTACGTAACTAAGGTTCAAGTCATTGTGTCCTTGAGCCCTGCTGATCTGTCCTTCAACAGGACTCTGAATCCCTTTAGCTGCAGGGAGGGTGTCCTGTAATTAATCCTGACCTCTGATCACCCAGGAGGATGGCAAACGAGAGGACAACTTCCTTACTGGGATCAATAAAGTACCTTAAGGCAAAAGAGGAGACGCAACTGCACAGTAGCTGGTGACCCTTTCCACCACTAGGTGTCAGCTCAGTTTTGCTGTAAAACTGCAGCGGTGCAGGCAAGAGTTGAGAACTTGCTGCTTTAGTGGGTAAAGAACAAGTAAAGACGCTGTACATTCAGTGCAGTTATCTTATTGCTTCCCTTTTCTGCGATCACCATATGTCTCATGACATGTTGAATGAACTGACCAGTATGATACAACCATTTGAATGAAAAAAGAATGTTCTTTAATGTTCTTCTAAAGAACATTAAATTAAACATTTAATTGCTTGCACTGATGTGAAATGACTTGGATGATAGTCAGCCAGATTGAAAGCAACAGACAGAAGTCATATACAGTATATGTATATGAATGTACTTCTCCGCAATACGGAACTAATTATACAAAATGAACATGTTTGTATTTATATCACAAATCCAGTCAATACCTTAAACTGTGTTTGAGATAGAGTATATTTAGAAGTAATGTAGGTCGCAGTCAGTAGCAGAACATCTTCAGTTTCTTCTAATCAGTAATCATTTTCATTTAATAGACAGGTAATCAGTACAGACAACACTTATTAAGAACTGATTAACAATGCTGTCTATCAAACCAGAGTTTCACAGTCTCTCTCACATGAATAATAGAGAAAATGCTGCTGTAAACATATTGCGTAATCAATATTATGGAGGATGATAAGAGCAAGATAGAAGACAGAAATTAGGATAAACATGTGATACTCATCTAGGTTGTCTTCTGTGTCTAGTAAATGAACAGGTGCTGTCATTTTTTATCATGATGTCCTAATTTTTTTAATCAGAGCTCTACCATATGCTCCTGTCATGTTAGAGGCTCAAAGCTCGACCAAAATAATATATTGAGATTTTCCAGTTTCTGATTCCAGTTGTGTTGGTGCTATGCTTAACCCAGGAAAGCAACTTATTCTGTTTACCTTTCTTTTCAATGCAGCATAGCGTGTGTTAAAATGTCACAATAACACTTTCATCCATTATTAAATAAGAAAAATGCCCTCATTTACTACATGTTTCCTGTTGTCGAGTACAAGACGTGTGGGTGTTCTGTCGTAGACTTCCCCCGTCTCCCAGGGAGTCAGCGCCCATCAGACCGTTTTTAGGCAAAGAGGCCGCTAAGGAAGGGCTGTCAGCGGAAATGGATGCTTCCAGAGCTCATTAAAGGCCTGTCTGCGGCATGCCAAGCTCTGGGAGACGGAGCCGGAGATAGAAAGCAACATCACAAAGGAATTCCATCCATCATGTTCCTCCATGACATTAATATCTGTCACACACCTCTGACAATGCAATACTGCACCCCTGGAGTGAGACATCTTTCTATCATTGAGTTGCGGTGCATGCCGAGAGGGGTACTTGAGTGTGTGTTTGTGTGTGAGTGTGTGCGAGTGAGTGTTCATGTACATGTGTCCCTGTGTACTTACACGTTTTGTTTGAAGGAGAGAGGGAGGATTTGTAGATGTATTACTCCTTCTGCCTTGTTCGCATTATAAAACATTGACTGTGATATTGCTGCAAGTGTATGTTCTTTTTCCCACCAGGATAGTTTCAGTAGTATTCTTCACAAAGGCAGAGCTTTCAGTGCGCAAACCACTTCAGGCTGTTGAACCAAATCTGGAATTTGGAGCACTACTCCGGGATGTTTACAATGAAATGATTCATAATGCGCAATATCAGGACGGAGCAGCAATATTAAAGTGAAAGCACTGTACTCAGCACATTATGGATTTAAATGTGAGTCCTTGCTGTAGGATGTGCCAACCCCCTGTTCTGTCCCTTCACTGAGCTCCATGTGATGAAGCAGAAATGTCCCCAAAATTATTTTGTAAATTCTTCCTCACTGACAGGCTCTTGATTCCCAGAGGAGAGATTCACTTCTGCGTGACTTTCCAACTCTGACTCTGCCTCGCAGGGATTCTGTGTCTTGCTCAAGGACACATCAACAGCAGAGACTTGAACTGGATGAAAGACAATTTTGTTGTTTCCTATGCTGCCCTGTCGACAAGTAGAGTAGGCACAGGCAAATAATACAAACATTCCTTAGAATTCGTTAAGTGGAAGTAGTTATATTTCAGCCATAATAAAAGAAGTATTCAGATCCTGTATTAGCTCAGTGAGAAATATTCACTAATAAATTTCCAACATATAACTACTCACATTGGCTAGTGTTACATTATTAGGTATATTTAGTATTATTCAACTACAGATTTATGAACATTTAAAATAGTCATTTGTAATTTTTCCTTAACTGCAAAGTAGTGGCAGTGGATGTCAAATGTCAGAGGTATACCAGGTACAGTTAAGTTAAAGTCAAAGAAAAATCGACTTAAAACAAGGCTCATCTTAGAAACAAACATCTACATACTGCCATGTAGTTTAACCCACTATATATCATCATACTTTAGAGGTTGATCGTTTGGTTTTGTATGAAAACCCTAGCAACAGAGGACAACAATAAATCAGAGTAAAAATCAAGATTGTACAGTGCTTGACTAACTTTACTTAATTACTTTCCACCACTGTATTTCAACTATTGTTGAACTGTTGTTTAAATCATCAGATTTCAAGCCATATTTGAGAGATACCATCATCTGGCATCTCAAGCTAATGACAAGTCCATAAATTAAACATTGATTGTGGTTAAACAAATTGCCTGTAAATTCTGTGTTTCCTCTTGGCAGTTGTATCTACTGTATCTACACTTTGAGCCGAGCATCTTACCTTTAAATTCCTCTGATACAGTACAACTCCCCAGAGTGAAAGTCAACCACATCTGCATCTGAAATAAATGTTATTGGATTATTAGAGACTTAATTCCCCTTGTGTCAAGTATCATGTCTCCATTTGAACCTTCACTCTCGCCCACCTCCCCCTCTCTCTTTACCGCTGACTCTGGGTCATAAATAACCAGACTCAGCAGTTTTGACCCGAATAATCAGCCAATAAAACTGTAAATCAAGGTGCTGTGGATGGCTTTTCAATTGCACGCTGGTTAACCCCAAAGCAGGCCCACCATGAGTTGTGATCGTCACTGAGAACACTGCATCTTTTCCTCTTGTTGTCGTGCTGCATGATGATTGCTGCATCCATTCTGAGGATTTTCATCAGTTTTTTTTTTTTTTAAATCAATTCAGACACATCTGTGTCAGCATCTTGTTGAAGGACATTTTGACATAAATTGATTGAATGTCTGTCTCAGAGACTGAACCTATGAATGTTTGAGCCTTCTAAGGATATTCTTTAAGGATCCGCAGATAAATTTTGCGGGCATCTGCTCCTCTCCCTCCCTCCTTTCTCCCTGTCTCTTACTCTCCCTCCCCCCCGTATCTCCTCAGATTGCTGCAGCATCACAGGGCTGACTGCCTCTGACAGGACTCTCCTTGGACCTCTACTCCGGGCCATTTGTCAGCAGGCAAGCCCCGCGCAGCGGAGTACAGATTGGCAGTTGACTGTAACGCCGTTCAACGTGAACGAGCATAGGCACTGTAGGGGCTGTGAATGAGAAATAATACAGAGGCGAGCTGAGTAAACATGATCCTCCAGCGTAATGACTCAGTTCATAGCACTTCCTTGACAACAGAAGCCTGTCGGGTATAAATGAAAACACATGCATAAATATTCTCTCCCTGGTTAATATTTTATCAGTTGCATACCACATGAAACATCAAAATGTGATGAACCAGCATCCATGCGAGCGGTGACCATATGTTGTTCCACATTTCTTTTTCACTCTCTGTGAGTTCAGAGTGAGGCGCAGCTTGTTTGCTACAAGTCTCTTCTTCCAAGGTGATTAATCATAATTTCAGACATAACACCGAAGTGAAAAAAACACCTTAATTCTCCTGAGTGTTGTTTTGTTTGCTGTTCAGCACCCGTAAAACTCCTGCAGCAAAAGGGGGTTTCATTAAACACCCATTTTGCAGCAGGATCACAGCTGGTGTAAAAAGCAGAGGTGACTAGTGTTTTTAAAGGAGAATGGAGATATGCGGTTCTAATTAGACCACTGGCTATCTCAGTGGACCTCCTGTCACTGTCTGCGCCCAAACCCTCTCTTTAATTACTCACAGAGAAAAGAGGATGTCAAGTGAAAATAGCAAATAGGCTCCATGTAAGACATGCTGCATGATTTCTGCTGTGGGGCAGCAGAGATTCAGACTACAGCACTGGGAAGGATTCATAGACATGCAATCCATCACAAAGTGCCAGATAATTATAGTAATAGCATAAAAAATGTTTTAAAAATAAGTTCTTTTTATTTCATTTCATTTCATGTATTTCTTTTTTTTTACCATGCCACCAGAATTGCCTCTGTGCAATGACGGTTGGTCGGTCGGCCCATGACTTTTGTCCTGAAATGTCTCAACAGCTACTGTTTGCCGTGAAATCTTCAAACATTTGTGGTTCCCAGAGGCTAAATCCTAATGATTTTGATGATCCCCTGACTTTTCCTCTGGTGGCATCATTAGGTTGACAACTGTGGTTTTGAGTGAAACGTCTCAACAACTGTTGGATGGATTGCTATGACATTTGGTGCACAGATCTATGTCCGTCAAGTAAAACTGGGTTGTACTTAACGTGTTCACGAGAAGAGTCCAAGACTTGTTAATGTTAGCTAATGTGCTTTTTAGATAAATGAGGAGTCTTTAGGCATCCATGTTGCTGTTGCCTAGCAGCAACTTCCCATATCGTAAACACGAGTTCCATTTGAAGGCAGCAACTGTTCCATCAACCTCAGCTATACGATTTGTTTAGTGCTGATCAGCAAATGTTAGTATGCTAACTTAAGGTAAACATAAACATATAGCCTGCTTAATACATTTAGCTCAAAATGCTCCTTTCTAGTGCTGAATGATATGCAAAAACAATCACACAGATTATTTTGACTGATATTGTTATTGCGATATGAGTCACAATTTTAGTGGGAATTTTTGAATTTCATTTTCACTGAGAGGTGCAACCCCTGAAAGCTGCTAGCATTACTATACAGTCTCAGTCTAGTCAAATCAACAACTGGCATCAACCATGACTTCATACTTAAGCTACCTTGTAATCACATTATTTAAAACCACATGCACTCTGTCTTAGTCATTTTACTAGTTATAATTATACTACAGTGTGCATTTTTGGAAGTAATTTGACAGTAATCAGATGCCATCACCATGCTGCACAGCTCCATGTGGATATGGCTCTGCGGCAATTTCTGCAGCTTTTGCTGGATAACTAGTGTGGAGCTTTTCCAGGCTGACAACTGATGGGAGAAACCTTGTACTCCGGCACACCTGTGACACATCACGGTTACCCACAAGCCTCAGAATTGTAAGTGTGTGTGAGAGGTACATGCAGTCCTCCACATGGGGGAAAAAAAACAGAGAGAAAGAAACTAGGAGAGACAGACACACTAACACAAAGTTGATATTTTCACAGCGAAAAAAAAACAAGACAACACTGCATTCTCTGGCTTGTTGGTGGGTCGCACACCTCCACAGTTACCATGGTAACAGCCATCCCCGCGGAGAAGGGTTCCGGCTCAGTCCCGGAGGCCACTGTTTGATTGAATGGTTGTCAGGATGCAAGACGAATGATGACGTATAAGAGCACTACTGACAGACGCACTTCACACAGAGGCACAGTTAAGAGCAATAAAAGGTTTGCGTGTGTGTGTACACTCAAGTGTGAGCGCGTGTGTGTATACAGCATGTATTAAATATTGGGTCACCGGGGGGTCTAGAAGGATTTTTGCTGGCCTGAGAGAAATATCAATAACTCCTCACACTCTTACTCTCTCCTTATTCTGGAAATACACACATGCATATTTCATGGCATGAATTCTCTACGAATAAATGTGTGTATCAATAAAATAACCTACGACTGTATGTACATGTATTAGATATTCCCTGCACTCCCAATTTGCATGTGCAGCAAACACAATAATACCTTTTAACAATAATGTGCAAACATTCACAAAACACCATTCTCCAAATTGGAAAAGGATTGCTGCCATTCCTGGTAACAGTCTGAAACGCTCTCCCATTCCGTGCCAATCCCTTTCTTGCACACGCTAATAAGCAATACCAATAAATAAGCAACAACAACATATCAGTAGATGAACATTTTCTGCGACCTCGAGATGTGCCAGACCCAGGGAGCTACATTTAAAAGACACATTATCAAATCTGTGTCTCGTAAGTGCCTTGTCTTTCTTGCCTCTCTGCAATGTGAAGTTCATTTCCAGTGATAATTAAACCCTTAGCACATTTTCATCTTCTTACCTCTACTTTACATAATTATCCTCGGGCCACTTTCTACTGCGTGGAATTTTAACAGCTGGATGGAGAAGACAAAGCTTCTCTCAAAGGATATAATTTGTGTACAGAGAAAATGGACTTTTCAGTTCATGGCTGTCATCGTTGACTCATCTGACCAGATATGGGCGCATGCACTTCCATTATGGCACTTTCAACCTTTAGCCTCAATTTAAATTTGTTCATTACGACAACATTTAAACTCTCAAGCTAACATAACGCTGTGAATGCAACATGAAGTCCTCTTTTTTTAAATAGCAGTAAGCTGCTATTAGGTCATGATGATTCTGGTCATGATGATTCTGAATTTTGCTTTTAATTGTTCACCCAGGAACAATTAAAAGCAAAATTTGCTCATGGGAAAACAAACGTTTTTGTACCACTGTCTCAGTGTACTTTTTGTACTACCAGTAAGTGTCTGCAGCAATAGTGCCTGCCAATTGCATAAGTGGTTCGCTAATGGTATGGTTAAGTTTATGACCCCCTAAACATCCTGTTTCATTAGAGGTGAGTGTGGAGTATTGAAAGGTCAATGTGTTTTATAATATACAGCGGTTACACCACAGTAGTCTTTGTGCATCGTGTGCACTGGTAACATTTCAGCTGTGAGCTATTACAAATGGCCTTGTACCTTACTGCTGCTTTTAACACTAAGGGAGCTGAGCTAGTCAGTAATAAATACAAATACAAAGGTGTGATGTGTATGTCTGCGTGTGCTTTTAGTTTTAAATAATGGGAAGCTTGCCTGAGTTTTAGACCTCTGCAATGAATACATTTGTCAAAGTGTGGTCAAGGTCGGTGCTTTTCTAAGCAGTTAGCTCAGGGTTAGGGAGTTGGGTTGAAGATTTAGATGAAAAAGTTTTTAAAGTTCTAAAAACCCACCCCTGTTTACCACCTGCCCAGCACCAAGCCAAAGTTAACAACTAGCCCGACACAGTGGAGCATTTAGCAGCTAAACAGCCAGATATTTCCCTCAGGAGCAGGTGGAGAGTAAAGTAGAGCTAAAAGGAGAGTGAATATCAGGCTTACCTTCACCAGGTGCCCAGACAGACAACTCTGAATGAATGCTAATGTTGCTCCATGTCTTTTTCCACCAAACTTGCCACCTCTAAAGGTGGTAATGTGTCACCGTTGTTTTCACAGTTTGCTTCCACTGCCCACAAATGGCCAAATGAATAAATAAGTTCAATCAGTTCAGTTAGTGCAGGTTTGAATTGTTCATTTGTTGACAACTTATTTGTTTAATTCAGAAACAATATCCATGTTAATCTGACTAATCCATGGACTTTTCCTTGAAACTGTCATTAGAAATACTTTCAACCAACGCCGATTCCTGTAAATGATCCAGGATGTCTTTTTTCTAAACAAACCCAAACACTTACTTGTTTGTCTTCTTGATTAAACATACAGCACCTTTAAACTACAGAGGTGCTGTCTGACAATGCAACCTGATTACTCTGGTGACAATAGAGATCTGGCAGAAACGTTGTTTTGATAAAGCTGCTGTAAGATGATGACCAGGTAACAGGAAGAAGAGTGTAACATAAGACATATAAAGCATGCACCACTGCAGAGGCAAATTGAGTACAGAGAAATAACAAAACAACATAAGACAAAACCAAAGTGAGTTTTTTCCATCAATTATTTACAATTATCTCAGTCATTAGGATCAAGATGAAGATTGTCTATTGTCAGTGCCCTTGTACAAATCAGTGTTGACTACGGCAGTATACACTCATTTATCACCCAGCCTCCACACACTTACTGATCACCGCATCATATTCACCATCACAGTACTTCCTGCATTAGCCTAATTGGTGCTGAGCATCCAAAGTGCATAATGATAGTGGACTGGTAGGCATTAGGTATACAGCACATGCCTCTTTGGTGTTATAAAATAAACGTAGTCAGGAGGAAGCTCTTATATGGACAGATGAACAAGAAAGTGTGTGTGTGTGTGTGTATTTTAGATGCCATCTAAAAATTGTGTTTTCTCAGAGCACTGTCTGTGTAAACGGGGCTGACGGTCAACAGAAAGTCTGCAGTCAGCTCGTTCACCACATGGACGATGGAGACACCAATGATTTCCATGGAGACGGGGAAAGAGAGAGAGAGAGGGAGCGACTGGGGGTGTGTGGGGGTAGAGAGATAGAGGGAGGTGTGTGTATGTTGTGGGAAGCGGGGTGGGGGTGGGATGATAAATGAGTCTACACCATGCTGTCATTTGTACTTTGGCATCCAGTCCAAGGCACAATTTAGTGTAAAATATTACGCCGGCCCCTTCAGATGACAAAGTTTAATGCTGATGTATGAATGGACAGAGACTATCCCCAGCTGCTATTGAACAGAAGGAGGTAGCTATTCTTCTCAAAGGGCAATTAATTAGCACACACACAACCACAGCAGAGGGTGGACGCTGAAAAAGGGCAGCCGTATATTCTGCTCTTGTATGTGTAACAACGAAATGCAGACAGGTGAATGTAGTGATCGGTGATGGGAGATGATTAGAAAAGAAGAGACAAGTTCCAGGGACTTAGTCCCTGTCAAAACATTTTTGACATGATACATCACATAATTCTGGCATTTCTCAGAAATTCATGAACTGTGTTGAAATCCGTGGAACTGTTTATGTGTTTCACAATTTTTCTGAGAAAATGTTTTTTCTAATTTCCACTGAGATTGTCAGTGTTTTTTTTTTAATTGTTGTACTTGTTTTTCACTGCCCATCAACATTTGTTAAGAGAATACAATCCCTTGAATGTGAAGTGTTTTTGTTGATTTTCCTTATTTTTCCTCTTCTGTTTTAGAATTTTTATGCACAGTTAATGGTTTCTCTGTGACTCCCACAGTAATTTTATGGGTCATTTGTACTTGTTTGTCAGTGAGTTTGTGAGAGTAACAGTTCAAAGCTACTCTAATCAATATTTTTATATTAACAAGGGATTCTTTTTTTTATGTGAAAGGTGTTTTATAAAACCACACAAAATTATTACCTGACTGTCGAACTATATGAGGTTTATTAACGTCTTTTAACTCGCTCTCATTGCCAGTCACACTAGCTAACTGATTTCAACAACAGCTCTGAAAACCCACTGTAAGTTACCTGCCCTAATGGGAGACGAGGTTAGCAGCTAGCTCACGAACATAGCAGAATATACAGTACAGCTGCCTAAGAGCAAGATATTTCCCACAGGAGCTGGTGGAAAGCAAAATGAGCTAAAATGAGATTGAATACTGAACTTTGCATTCATCACATGACTAGAAACACGACTTTAAATGAATGATAATGTTGCTCCATGTTCACAAAGCCATAGGCTCACATGTTCATCCTATCAATATTGTTACTGACTGCATTAAGAATATGTCACTGTTGTGTTTACAGTTTGTTCTGCTCCGCCAAAATCTATGCATGCTTAAATAATAGGTACTAGATTTCCTCTCTCAGATTGCCTCACTGCAATGTCTTGTTCAGCCCCCTTGTTCAAAGAGCTGTACAGACTGGTTTGAAATTACTCTGGGACAGTGCACGGACAGGTCATTGCCAATGTTTGAAAGTGGAACACAGGAGGATCTTGACAAAACCAGTTTAGTTTACCCTCTCAAACAGAATAAGTCCTCATGTGCCCACATGAGCATCAGGATGTTCTGTTTGTACGAGACAAATTATCCACCTTATATAACCACAACACGTAAACAGTTTCTAAAATAACTGTATTACTGATGCTAACATAGACTGCAGGTGCTATGAACTAACTCCTATCAGCCCCTTGCACTCGAATCATCCTTTTATAATTGCAGAGATAGCATGACAGATGCCTTTAACTGCTGAGAGGAAGCCAAATTTATGTCTGGATTACAGCGCTCACTGCAGCTGTGCAGTTTCAGCTGTCACGCACTGTTCTGTAAAGGACAAGAAGGCTCCAGTTGTAAATGTTCATTATCATTATAGCTTCAGTTAAGGAGATGAAAGTGGTGTTCAGCCTGAAAAATGTGGGGGATTGCATGTTTTAGCCCTGTGTCTGTCTGTCTATTTATCCAGCAATCTAACTATATAGCTTTCTAGCTATGGTCTATCATAAAAGGATTTTGGAAAAAATACTTTTTTAATTAAAAAAAAAAAAAACAATTAACACACTCATTCACCTCCTCACACCTAATGAGCTTTTGAGAGTTAACTCTCCTATACTATCCTGTAGATGTGATCTGGTTGACCACCCCTCATTCTACTGACCTTTTCAGCTCTTTTTATGGTAAATTTTGAAACAGGATATGTCTCTTCTCAAACCTATTGTGTTCCCACATACATGTATGCATCCCCATCTATGTGCATTTGTCTGTGTGAAACATGTATGCTTGGGAATGAGGTTTAAAGTGACCACAGAAGAAGAGTGGAGCTGTACACCTTATCTCCAGGTATTATTCTTCCTGTTCAGAGCCATAGAATCTATGAAGCATATTTGCCAACACGGCTTCCTCTAGAATTGCAGTTTTTTGAATGGGAGATTGTTTCTTTGGGTGTGTTCAGCAAGATATAACTCCAGTGACGATGAGTGCTTATTTGTTGTCAGTAACTAAATATCTTCCAGATTGTGTGAAAGCACTATATTTAGGTGAGGAGATGTGGGCATGTTCATTAACTCCAGGCAGAGGTTCACACAATAATACTGTTCTACTGAGAGGTTTCTGCGGGTGAGTGAACTGTGTGTTTCTTCTGAGCTTTTTTTTTTTTTTTTTTTTGTAAATTTCTGTCTCTGTTGCCTCTTATTGCATGTTAATACAGCCATATAATACACTTAAGAACACTTTCCTTGATGAAGTCCAGCACTCCAGTAATTTATGTAGCATTTTGTTAATCTGCATTTTACAACTTTAATTTAATTTAACAAAAAAATCTAGACGTGTTAAGAATAAAAGACAAGAAAAAAAAGGAAATCTCCTTAATAACTTGTTTTGATACTGCACAAATTTGTCATTTAATTCTGTTTTATCCACTCTTACTTCACTAGCATTATCTGCAATCATGATCAAACTGGTAATGTGTGACATTTTATATTATATTTCCATTTTTTCAACATAAATATGTGCATTTTTTTTATATTTCTTATATATGTTAGTTTCTGTATCTGTGCAGGTTGTCATATTCTGTAAGTGCAACCTTTTAAATTTCTGTTTTTTCTTTATAGTTAAGTGTCACCATTGTTGCAGGATTAGTTTTTGGTAGGTTCATATAAGTGCAATGATCATTTACATAGTATTGATAACACTGCAATCTAACAGCACTGTACACAATCACAAAATGTAACAGCAGTGTGATTGTCTTTACCAGAAAGCAACCAGCAGACCCCCACTGTGTCCAACTCAGTGGAACCAGCTGATAAACAGAGTGAGTGCCTTCACTGTACTTTGATCAAATTGATAGTTTGATAAAGTTCACACCCAATGAGCGAAACCATGAGTGTGGTTTGTTAAAACTGAATGAATGTCAATTTAAAATCAGGCTCTGTGGTGCATGAGTGGTTGTGTCTTTGGAGTTGAAAGGTTTTTCTTTTTCCTGTAAAGTGTTAAAAAATGTTTTTATTTGTCACACAGGAGCACTTCTTTCATTTCCTTTCCCTGCAGTAAAGCCAGGTTAGAGATTCCTTTCAGTGGCAATCCTGACATTTAGAGTGCAAACTAAATCATTCAGTATTTCACTTTGGATAGAAGGTTTGACACCCACTGTTTGTTTGTGTGTTTGTTTTTAAGTCTTTTCAGGATGGCCCTGTTACTGGCCCACCCACATACGTAAGAAGATTACACCTTTTGTTTTTGTTGCCTTCCATCTTTTTTGGGAATTCAAACATATGCAGTTACCAAACCGGTTTCAAACATTTTTGTTAGCTTTAACTTATTTATGTTTCTATTGATATACCTCGGTCCAGAATGTTGGACAGACTGGTTTGACAGAGATGACCCCTCTGGAACTGGAGACTGGGAAACCCTCTACAGTCTTCGCATGGAGAACCCAGGAAAGATCTGCCCTAATCCAGTAGATATAGAGGCCAAAACTCTATCTGGGCTCAGTGTGGCTGCAGCAGGGGATGTGATTTATAAGTAAGTGTTGTGTGGATACTCTTTGAATGTGTTTTATGCAGTAAGTCATACTGTATTCTACTGAATGTGTTGTATTAATGTTGTCACTGAATGTGTTTGTGAACTTGGTTAGGCCAAACATAAAATATTTCCATTATTCCCGCTTTTCATATTCTGTTCTGTTCTATTGATCAGCTGTGTACTTGGTAAACATTGAGTATCAAACACAGCATGAGCAAAACAATTTATTCATCTGAACAATTGTTAAAAGGTCAGGTGGTGGTACACAGATCTATGAAAACATGTTAATTGGATATAATTCTCTTCTATTCAGAGGGTGTCGGTCATTTTGTAGTCACATTATTGAATGTCTAAATATGTTTTACACCAGACACTAATAAAGCAAAACATGCAAATGCAAGAGGCTGTACTTCTTGTGGTTTGAGCTAATTGCTAATGTCAGCATGCTAACATGCTCACAGAAACGATGGTACCATGCTGATTTAATGATTCACTGTCTGTTCGTCAAATGTCAGGAGTAAACCACAACTGTGAACCTCGTGGTGGCATCAGGGGACGGGCAAACTGACATTACCATCTCTAGAGCCATAAAAAAGGCATCCATTAGATTCTTTTTTACTAACCATTACTCTCTGTTTCTTTTGACAGAAGTGACACAACTGTAGGATTCGTCTGCAGGAAGAGCGACCAACCCACAAAGACGTGTAATGATTATCGTGTTCGTTTCAGCTGCCATCCCCCTTTCTGTGGCGGAGGAGGTACTGTGTGAGCACATTCTATATGTGCAGTGTTAAGCTGCTACTGTTAAGTGGATTTCCTCTTCTCTTCATTGTTTGTCTGTATGAGCATTCATTTAGAATGCTGCTTGCTTGTCTCTCTCTTTCACGGCCTCCTGCAGTTTGCTGGACCAAGTGGTACGACCGGGACAATCCCAGTGGAACTGGGGACTGGGAGCTTTTGAGTGACCTGAGGAAGGAAAACCCAGGACAAATCTGTGAGCACCCTCTGTACATCGAGGCCCAAACCACTGACACATCGACCCCGGCCAGCTCCACAGGGCAGACCTTCTTAACGTAAGTTGTCTCATGGGGGAAGACCATAAAAGTTTACACCAAATAATTCCAAGACCAACAACCTACCAATCAATCAATACTTCTCAACATTAACACTTCTTCTCCAAAGTTTCCAAATCACCAAGATATACTGCCTGGAGCTACTGCTTAAACAGTGAATGGAAACTTTGTAGATGCACATTTACATTAGATAAGATGAAATTTTAATGAGCCCCATGAGGAAACTGGGTAATAGGCACATAATGTCTGAAGCTTTTAAACCTAGTTGTGCCTTCCTATATTCTTGGGCAAACAGCATTTACTGAGAAAATACTCTAGAGTCTGTGTGTTCTGAGCTCTAGGTAAGAAACATAAATACACTAAGTTTTCTGTATTTCTTACTTATGATTATTTTGTTTAATTTTCATTGGATATTTGAGACATTTAACATTTGACACCGTGACATTGTGAAATGACAAAAGAGAATAAGAATAGATTTTATCATTTAGAAACATTTGAATTTAATAAAAACAATAATTATTAAGAAGGAGTTTTTTTATTTTAAAAACAAGACAAATTTCACTCATTCATTAATTTGGAATCCTTTTCCAGCTTCAATCCAACAGAGGGATTTGTTTGCCGCAACGCTGACCAGAAATGGGGCGGTTGCCGTGACTACAGAGTTCGGTTTGGATGCCCATGCGATCATTAAGCCCTGGCTCCATGGTGACACTAAGAGAGATGGGGAGAGAGGAACCCTCCAATTCTTGCCTCTTTAATTTTTGTCGATTTCTTTTCTTCTTTATCATATGATTTACTGCTCCTCCTGTGTTGATAATAGTCCTTTTTCATGGCAGACATTTTGACCTGTCATAGTTGCAAAAGCATCATTGTCACTAATAACATTAAAAGTGACTCTGTTCTATTCAAGTGCCCCAGTGAGCCATGACAATGTGACAGTGAGCCACCATGAACAATACCAGGACCCTGAAGCTAAAGCAGCTTAATGGAATTTGGTGTTCATTTTATTATTTACATCTATGCTTCTCCTACCATGAAATGTCATTTTATCTTCTGTGAAAAAAGGGCCATTAGGTGCTTTATCAGTCTATCTATCCTTTTTAGTGATTATGAAACCATTATCTCGTATGACCACTGTAGAAAACAAATCACCAACAATAAAAATGCTAATAAACAGCAAATCCCTTTTCTCATTAAGTTTCACCCTACCCAGCGTATTACTACTGTTCTAATGGGCTCACAGGCTTACATGAAGTTATGATTTGGCCTGAGTAACGCAGACATATGTGTTCTCAACAGATGCTGGGAAATGATATGATATGCAGACAGTAGGAGGTGCTGGATCGCAGCGCTGCTTGATCAGCAGTGTGAGGAATGCGAAAAAGTCAGTAAATCAAAATTTGGTATCACGCAGACACTAACGAGTAGTAGTAGTATGACAGCTGCAGTTTGTTTTTGCTTTGTCTCCTCTCTCTCAACCAGCATTCGCTCTTCACATTGCAGTGGTGGTTTGTGCTTTCGGTGCAGGTTTAGTGTCCTCAACAACCTCGCTCACTTCTCTCTGACCTAGATCACGCCTCTGCCATGTTTCCCTCAAAGTCAAATGCTCCTGATGCGAGCCCACACCCACACAAGCTTCCCCCTGCAAACCCTTGAATGTACACACACGTACATTAGCACACAGCCACATACCTACACACACACACATATAGTGCAGGGAGCAGGGAGATACAAGGTGATTCCAGCTACCTCAACACCATCAACATTTCCTCAGGAGATGAACACTTGTGATAGGTGCTGAAAGGAAACTCTGCAGTGCATTGCACAGAATGTGAAATGAGGGGAGAAAGCTTTCCCACTGTCTGTTGTGGGAGAACCTTGTGTTCTTGTGAGTTTTGCTCACGCTTGCATGCTTGCGATGCATCAATATCTCTGCCTTAGATATGTATTTTGCTGCTATTTAGCGTCAAACATGCATGTCTGTTCTCCAGTGAGACAGTGTTGAAGTAAAGCGAAGTATGAAGAGGCAGAGAAGTGGAGGAGGGAGGGAGTAAACTGGATGCAATCTGCTAAACTTCCCCTCTTCACTTTTTTTTTTCATGATAAGACTGAAGAGGAGGAAATTCTGCCAGTGGTGGTGAAGCAAAATGAAATCTGCACTATTGAAGTACAACAGAAGTGTTGAAGCTTCAGAGCATTATGGCGTTCCATTCTCTTCCATTAATCTCCCAATATTCCATGGCTGTGAAGGCCTATTTATAGACCAGGGGATGATTAAGTGGTGAAGCACTGTGCCACAAAGGGAACCAAGCTCATTTTCTTTTTTTTCCCATCCTCTCTCTTCCTTACTCATGCTCTACCTACTTCTCTTTCTGTCTTTCTTTCCCTCCGAGTCTTTATTTTCTTCCTCGCCATTTTATCGCTTTCTCCCCTCTCCTCGTTTTCCTAAGTATATACTTTAGTATTATGTACCCAACCTTCCTTTGCAGAGTTTATTTGTCAGCGGAATTATGTTAGGCTCAAAGGGGAAAGGATAAGTCCCTCAATTCCATTTTTTTTTCTATTAAGCGTTCCACAAAAGGGTTTATGGAAGTGCTAATTGTTACGAGGCTACACGGGGAAGAGTGACAGCCTTAATAAGGGAGGATGAAGCCCCATCCAGCATGTTTTCATCACTAAGTCAGGCTGGATCACAGCTGAAGGGGTGTGCATTAGCTGTAGATAGAGGAGGAAGACATGCACAGAGATCCCAACTTATACCTGCTACTGCAAAGTGTCCTTGAGTGGAAGTAGAGCACTGCACAGGAAAAAAGGGTTAAGCTCATTTTCATGTGTACAGACGTGATTAATGGTGGGGAGGGGAGGAGGATAGGAGAGGAGATGAGAGGAGAGAGGAGGAGAGAGGAGAGGACTGACCTCGCTCAAGCTCAAGACCGGCCTCATTTCATCACCTACAGCACAGAGAGGGCATAAATGAGATCAAACTCTTCTCCATCACTGACACTTTATCTGCTGGTCCGCATCCATATTTTTCCCTGGGTTTTGACGCAGGCTTAGGTGGCAACGTCTTTCCTGCAGGGAGGTGGGAGGGTGGATTTTGCGCAGGGCTTATTGTAGATGCTGAGGACCTCCGTGACAAGTATCAGTCTATTAAAACCACCCCGAGGATTTGTGCAAGGAGGAGAAACAACACAAAGTCATTTAAGGCTTGAGAGTTGAATATATTGATGTGACCGCTTTGTCAGTCAGAGAAGCAGAGAGGTGACTGCATGTATTTGTGAGTGGGATGTTCAGGATTCTACACTGAGAATTAATGCAGTAGTTTATCTCTTATGCAATGAATTCTGTCATTTCAATGAGCAAAAGAGATGTATGTCCCTCTGTCACTGACTTTAAGAGTTAGCGATTGAAAATAGCTAAATTTATTGCAATTGAACACGTCTCATATGTCCTTAAATCTATCACAGTTCTTTGCAACCGCGTAACAACCGGAGCATGTATTTAAAGACAAATTTGTCACACTTTTTTACCATTTCTGTTTATCTGTCCAATATATTTTGGTAATACTGCAGTGTTGGCAACCCATGAAAACACTTGAGCTGTGGAAGGTGCAGTCCATGTACCTTGAGTTATTTTTAATAAATCCCTAACCAGGCAATTTGATAATTCTCAAATCCATGCGTCAAATGCCGTTTAATCTAAAGACACAAATTTATCACAATTATGATGGTGTAAATTTGATTCATGCTGAATTATGTGTAAATGAATAGCTCAGCCTCCATCACTACACTGTCTGGGTAGTGCAACACCAACTTTAAATCCCCCTTACCAAAGCAATATGAGCCTGAAAAGCTATTAGAGCATGACTCCTGAGAGATGAACAAGACAAAAGCGTTATGCCTGTACCTTTCCGGAAGGTGAGAACAATACCAGGCTATTTTCACTCTGAAAAGCCATATTAGTCGTGCCAGCTTTTGCCTGCCGGCAACTCCTGCGTGATAGCTGTCTGGGACATTTTGTTTCCAGTCACAGTAGCTGATCCCTTGATTGAAAACATTGAATGCTGAGAGGGTGTTATCCCTGTTTGGAGTTTCTGATCCTGGATGTCTGAGGCGACTGCTGGGCCCTCTCATCCCCAGCTGCAACAGTTGATCCCTGGATCTTTCAGGAAACAGAGTGGGTTGCATTACTGAGATGGAAGCCTAAAAATGTCAGGGATGTCTGCCCGCTATAACCCTTCACAGAGAAGAAAAAAAATCAGGTGTGTGACTGCATGTAAAGCAGATTTTCTAATGAAAAAGTTGAGGCATTCATACCAAACCTTTGGCACCGTGAAGTCAAGTCCCTGTAGAGGCATTACACGCCTGAAAAGATGCCCCGTGTTTCCCTGCTGTCACTTCCCATGTGTTGACACAGGTCTAGTTTTATATTCCATTTTCGTGTTTGCAGGTGGTTTCTGTGTCTCTTTTGTCAGTGGTTTGAAGAATGGTGAGAATTAGACCGAGCACTAATGAGTTACTAATAGGCATCCATTAACAAAGCCCCAGATGTACACAAATCACCCATGTGTGTCCATTCTTTGTTTACACTTCTGTCTCTCCCCCGCTCTCTGAAAGGCCCTCCTCTTGCTCCCGTTCGCGGACGCCAAAGATGGAGATGTCTTTGCAGAGAGCAAAGTTTATTGGAGGCTTTCCTGTAACAGTTTGTGAAGCCTTGTGAGCTCCTTTCTTATTCTCCAGTCTGTTTCTCTGCAGGCAAGTTCTTGGCACCGACTATTCCAATGGGGAAAGTCACTTTTAGCAAGCATTGCCAAGATCTCTATTTGAGGGCCAAAATATGTAGGCAGACAGATGCATCTGTCCACATTCTGTCTATTCCTCTCTTTCAAACTTTCTCTCTGGCTCTCTCAGTCTCTCTCTGTCTCTATCGCTCACATACACACACACACATACACACACATCCATGCACGTACACACACACAGGGGGCTGTTTCTTCATCATTCACACTGAGAAATGCCCTGTAAGGATGTCCTTATCCTGCAAACCAGACTCTGCTGGATGCTCTGTAATAACAACTCCAGCCGTCCACCATCCAATCAGCCGGGCTCTCTGCTGTGTATGCATGCGCGCGTGCTTGTGTATTTGTGTGGGTTGGCGTTTGTGAATATGTATGATTTGATCTGAAACCACAAAGCGCAGAAAAGCATTTATTTTCCTGACAAGAACAAAGAAATAAACAACTCATACAAAATAAATAAAGGAAGGAGAATTGTTTATTTATATAAACTTACTTGTATTTGATTGCATTTAGGGGTTATTATTAGAAAATCTCAGCATCATGTTTCTCTCATGAATAATCCCACTGATGCTGAGATCCATAAATAAATTTCTAAATAATTAAATAAAAATTTTAATTGATGACAGCTTGGAACATAGTGTGCATACAGATGGACAGAAACGGATTATACTGCAGGAGAAGTTTCAGCAGTTTCTTTGGACATTTTGACTTTTTTACACCAGGAAACTGGGTCAGCTTTGCCATCCATATGAACTGTTAAATCGAATCCAAGCTGACCACAGCTACTGCAACCTTTTCAGACCCACCTGTCTGTATTAAATGCTCAAAATGTAGGGGTGCATATGCTGCATATATACACCATTCAGCCACAGCATTAAAGCCAGTAGCTGGTTTTAACGCTGTGACTGACTGGTGTAAAACGTGGCGCAGATATGTTATAATAACGACACCCAGGGTCATCCTTTGTGAATGTTGGATACACAGTCTTTTAGCTTTTATTTTGAACTTTTGTGCAAATGGATATGGGCCCTCTAGGACGATGAAGCATTATGCTTTACTGCCTTGTTCATTCTTGTCTGAAATTATGATGCTATCTTTAACTAAAACTAATTAAAAATTATGGATCCAGAGAGTGAAAGAGATTTAATTTAAGATATATATAACGTGAGGAAAATCTGAACAGGAGCCAATTTAAAGGTCTTACAAACCCATGGTCTACGCACATAGGTGTTTCACTCATTTTGCCGGATCAGACCTCTTCTCATGCTACGTGGGCGTGTGAAGAATGTCCTTGATTGACATCTCGCTGACTTATCCCTGGCACTTTTATTGGGTTGTGAAATTTGGTGAGCTCATGTAATTCCGGCATAGCTCCACCTTCAACACAGGCAGAGGTCTAATCAGACAGAATAAGTGAAAACCTGTGTGGGCCTACAGGGGCTTTAATCAACGGCGAATAGACTGCACAGCAGACATTTTGACTTGTCATAGAAGGAAAAGCACAGGCGGAACTAATAACATTAGCAATGGCTATATTCCATTAAGTGTCCCAGTAAGCTATGACTCTGAACCAGCATGCACAATAGCGAGGCCCTGAAACTGCTGATCTAAATGGAATCCAGTTGTTATTAATTTAATTGATTACAACTGTACTTCTCCTGCTGCGACATGCCAAAATGTCTGCTGTGAAAAAGGCTCATATTGGTATCATTAGAGATCGTCCTACAAGTATCAAAGCGGGCAAAAGGGTCACAACTGTCAAGGTAATTACCAGTATTGATTTTGATTATCATGATACATTGCAATTCAAGATGGACTAACATGACTGAGCTGTACCACAATGAAGATGTCCTTTCTTACAGAGGACACATTGAATTTACAAATGTATTAATATCAAAGCATGGCTCAAAACGTGGTACAATGCAGAAGCACTAAATAAGGCACATCAAACCATGCTACACAGTCGTTCAAAAATACACCTCTATTGTCAAAAATAATTGCTAGAATTGTAATCAAATTGTTCCTACAGCTGTGTGGTGTATCTGTCACCACTGTAAATCACTAAGCAAAAATTGTTGTAAATGGATCATAAAACCAGACTGGGAATCACACCAGTTTTGGGAATTAAAGTTATTACATCTTTTTTCACAATAGAAGGAAATGCCATATTATCTGTAGCTTCTTTTAACATAAGAAAGAATGGATCGTTTAATAAGTGCCAAAAATGTTTATAAAGCTTCCTCTAAAGATGGACTCTCTGCTGCTTGATCCAGCTCATCGGAGATAATATTAGCATCACACTACTCTGTGAACATATGGTCTGTACAGGGAATAAGATCTCTGATATGGTTGAAGAGGGTGTCAGCATCATCAATAGAAAAGACTGAGGAATATAATTTACTACAGACAGGAACTATTTCCTTGGCAATCAAGCCTGGATCTGTATTTACTTGGCCATGAATCAATAAGGTTTTGATTGAATTTCTCCCCTGCCTTCTTTTTTTTAATCGACAGAAATATGACATTCTTCTTCCCTTTTCCTCTATCTATCATATCCTGGATCTTCTGCAAGCCCCTGCAGCTTTTCTAAGATAGAGTTCACTGGAGTTTAGTTAGCAGAGTTTGTAATTTCTGTTTATCACTGTCAGCATGTCTTATCACAACAGGTGTTTATTTATCAATATTTTACATTTCAAGAATTCCCATTTAGAAATATAGGATGTCATGGATTCACCAGTCATTACATTAAAAGTTATGGGTTTAATAGCATTCTAAAAATGATTGGCATTTTAATAAACTAGAATTGAATTCCCAGTACCTTTGGTTTCTACAGCAAAAACCAGGGGATTTAAAAACTCAACTTAATAACAGAGTGATCTGTGAGAGGAGCTGCTGACGCACAGCAGGTAGAGAAAAAGTTCATCAGAGAGGGAGAAATTAACCAGAAATCTATTCTTGACTTTGCTGCATTATTTGGTCTAAAGCAGGAATATTGATTTGTGTCCAGATCTAACAAAGAGCTAACAAGTTGTGAGTGCTGCAGGAATCAGATAGGATGGGGGTTTTTAAGAGCTGTATTTGGGAAGATACTTGTCAAGCCATTTGTCTCTGACTATGCTGAAATCACCCTATAATTAGGCAATTTTTGTAGTTGAATAGATGCTTTTAAGCTTGCCAGTGGCGAAATCAACTCTATGTTTTAAGCTGGGTTATTAAATCGATTTAAAAATAAATAAATAAATAAATAAAATAAGCAGAAATATATAAAAAAAAAACCATTAATGGTCTCAGGATGTGACATCACACGAGAAATATCCAATAGTATCAGAGCATGATAATTATCCCGCCTACAAACAACCTGATTGGACAGGCTCTGTAATAGCCTATCCCTGAACAGGATGTGTCTTCCTGTTTAGCCCATTCAAAACATGAAGAAGTTACGCACTTGAGCTCACTTCACCGCTGTTCGCACGACAGTTTTGGTAAGAAAATTATGGTTTAACAACTACTGCGACAGCCATATTTTGATAGGAACGTTTGTTACACTAGTTTAAGCTACTTAACATGTCATAGCATAAAGAGGCCTTCACAAACAGCCGGATACTTCATAATCATCCCCAGAAAGCACGATCGCTTTAGATAACCAGTGAGAGCTAAGCTAGCTTTACATGTTTGCTGAGCTAGATGTGTTTTTTTCGTGGTAATGTTTATTTTGCGTTGTTTATGTTGTGATACCTTTTCAGCTGCGGTTACATTGCTGCGGTTACATAGAGACATTTATAATCTTTGTATAATTTGCAAATTACATTCAGTTGCCAGATTATTAGGTTCACCTTGTTGCCCACCTCATTAATATCAGTGAGGCTTGGTTAAATAACAGAAACACCTCTCTGTATAATACACTACAGTTCAGCAGCACCGCAGACTACATCCTCCAAAACCATAAAGAATGAACTCCTCTCTAAAACAGTCTCAACAAAAACCGAACATCATAACCTTCATGAAGGTGGGATTTATTGCAGGACTGTTCTTTTAGACTCCATTAGGTTTGGCAAAGTGTAACCAATAAACTGGCAGCTGTGTGTGTAATCTTTGTTTGATTTTCAACTTATGTTGAGCACTTGTACACATAAGCTTTGTTTTTCTTCATATTTTGTATGGTAATGCACAGTAGCAGTTTTTCTGTAATGCTAATAATAAGACTTTTTAACTTCTGTAACCTGGTACTCTGGCCCTTACTCTAATGATAAAGTACCTGGATGCTACCATGGTAATTAGGTATTTGGTCACAGTTAAGATGATGCATATGATGCCATAGTCCTCAACCATCCTGGCGCTGCCTAATTACCATGCCATTTTTGGAAAGTATTGCCATGGTAGATAGAAGTTACAGATGGCTGTCACATTACAAAGTCAGAGTGCAGCACCAGAAGTAAGTCTGCCTGACTGCGGTTGCTGGAGGGGGGGATTTGCGGGCATTCGTCAGCACTAACTGGAAGTGACAGTGTGCAGAGAGGTCCTAATTACTGTCTCACTTGACAAATTGTCGTCTCTGAAGAATGTATTCCCACTTAGGTCCTAGGGATCTCATTGACAGCACTGCTCAAGTCATATAGGCTAATGCTGACTTCGGCATGCTGTTATGTTCAAAGGCATAGCTGGAGCAAAGCCGTTAGTGGAGAATGTAAATATACTGAAGTCAACGCTGCCATGATTGCAGCCTCAAGTGAAGCACGCGTGGTATGATGCATTTGGGGAAGGAACGGGCTTATACGTTCTGTATGTGTGAGTGCTACAAGAGGAAGTGTGTGTGCTTCTGTAGAGGCCCTTCTTCATACTCTCCAAAGTGTTAAGACATCCCTAGCTACAGTCATCCTGACATAATAGGCAGATGAAGTGAGACCATTGTTGGTTTTCTGGAGCCAACCATGTTAAAATAAACTTGTAGCATTCGGAATAATGCGGTAGAGATGGGTGTTTAGTGCAGGGCGACTTAACTGAATGAATGTCTTCTTTTTCAGGGTCTTACCATTCAAAGTGCATCAGCTTCTCGTTTCCATGGTTTCCTTCCCTGTGCCAATGCTATCTTTCCACCAGTCTGCCTGTGTGAGGGAGCGAGGGAGGGAGGGGTGAGAGAGAGAGAGAGAGAATGAGAGAGAGAGAATGACAGAAGGCTTTTAGCAGTGGTTATCTCTCCTTTGCATAAAGTCCCCTTTGCATTACCCAGTGCATGAATGGCATCTGAATAAACACACCAGCCAGCTCATATGGAAGCCTCCCTGGGTTACAAGCGAGTGGGTGTGTATAAACTCATCTAATTTGTGGTCTCCTTCAAAAAAACGACACGGTTTGATCATGGATGAAAAAAAACTGTGAAAAAAAACGAGTATGTCTCCCAAATGGCACAGGGGGTATTTTCCCATTAGTCACAACAAGCTAAAGGAGCAGGAGTCATTTTAACATCGTAACGAGGCAATTTGCCATACCCATCACCTCCTCTCTTCTGACTGGTTTAAACACACTGTCATGTCATCCTGACTGGCTTACTTGGAAATGAAAAGTTTGGTAAACTGACTTCTAATTGGTAATCAATATATTAACACACAGAGCAATGAACTAGGAGTGAAATGCCCAGTGCTCAGGCACTGACGTACAATATTATTGAGACTTACAGTAGAAAATCAAGTCAGAATCATTTGTGGCAGCCTTAATTCTATTTCGCAAATTAAATTCTGGGTGCATTGAGTGTAAGAGCACCTGATGGCTTATCACACAGTGCAGTACCTCGGTGCCGAGCCAGAGGGCGCTGTGACTTTTAAAGGGAAAGCGGCGTGCATGTCAGTACATGTCTCCTCCCCGAGCTCAATAAGCATTCCTTTCATGCTGTGTGAAGCTCTGCTGACTTATACGGAAACCCTGAATTTCTCCATAATTATGCTAATGGCCCAGATGGTAGCATGATGAGTGCCATTCTCTTTGATATTCTCGCGCTGCGGAGTGCTGGTGTGCAGACCCACGCAAACTGACACACGCTCAAAGTCAGCGTTCACTCCCCCCCCACACTTGATCCCGTGTAATTGCTGAGTTTCTTCCTTTAGCTGATACAAGCGCTCTCTTCACTGTTAAATGCATTAGCTTTTATTTGTGAAGGGGATTTGACAGATCCGGTAATGTATAATGGAGTAGCACTTCAACAAAAGATAGGTGGGTGTGAGTGTCAGTATCCTTTGCTTATCCACACATTTACTCATGATCTCTCTATTCTGCAGTCTAATAACGATACAATACATTGGCAATAAAAGGCAGTATGATGCTTCAAGGATATCTTAGTGACACCAGAGGAGATCATCAAGTAGCTACGACAGGGTCATCTATTTGGAACTATTGCAGTGACTTTATTTTGGAGTACTTCTACACCATTCACACCCATACATACACAGGCCAGCCATTCACACTTGAGCCACACAGTGACGGCGTTCATCCAAGCTTTGGATGCTGGTGGCGCCGATCAAAGAGCTCCTTTCACATCCCCATTGGGAGTAAATAGCCCTCTACCTATAGCTCCAGCTGATGCGCTGGCCCATGAAGAGCTTCCCATTGAGGGCGGACTTTGATAAGGTGCATGTAGTGTCAGATCAATAGCGTGTAGGCCCACGCAAGGGCGGACGATATCCATCTTCTCGGTGCCACGCATGCTATAGGATAAAACCTCGTTTGAACCCCTGCTAATCTGATAGAAAGGCGATAGGCCTACTTCAAAATCTCGAGAGATATCGCACGTCTTTCCCCGTGAAATTTAACCAGCAGTGGAGCTTTTGTGTGTATGCCACACACACACACACACACACACACCTTCGCAATCGGAAGATGGCTCACACTCGAGCATAGTCTGTTGCTGGAGGGCTTTCAAGTCTAAAGTGGAGTTATTTGCATAGGTTAAATATTCGTGCCTTTCAGCAGCTTCTGTCGATATAGCCTAACGGATTTGCTGTTCTGCCAATTTTAATTCCTTTCATCCCACTCCTCCCACATCTCTGGAATGATGGTGTAAATTGTTGAAAGGTTGCGGTTTGAAATCTCGTAAAAAAGAGGTTTAGAACGAGAAGTTATGAATGACAGGAAGTGGACCTACATGTCCTACTCGGGTGCGCGGGAGAAAAATCACCGCAATGATATCCTGCAGGCGTGAGATTACATCGCCTGTGTGCAGAGGGTGGCCGGTTATTGTGTGCAGCGTGTACAGAGTTATGCCTTTATGTGCCATATACAGGAAATGCTTGTAGAATTGGCCAATAAGCTTAAACACCTCCCAGTGGGAACATCGGCGTAATGGTTGTTAAAGTACATGTAGTTGTTTGAACTCTGATGAATTGCACCTCAGCGTCTCTGTCCATGGTGCTGAAATGAGATCCTGCTCCAAGAAGTGAAAACATAACAACATAGTGTTCAGTGGAGGTTGGAGTAGCCTATTATCACAGAAGATTATCACATTTGATCTATAACATAATAACTTTATTTTCACCATCAGAGAACTGCCCGTCACGGATGCTTTGCTTTTGTGAATGGATCCGAATCTGTAATTTGGACTACTTGCAACTTAAGAGGTTTACCCCGAAGTTGCTGTGACTGTACGCACTTAACAGATTGCATATTTACCGACATAATGTCAAATGCATGCGAGCTCGGTGCCAGTTGAGTTACAGAAGAAAAAAAATCGCAGCCTAGAAAGGTGGTATGAAATAAAGTTTCCCGCTCCTCCCTCCCCATCCCCCCACCCCCACCCCCGTCTATCTTTCCCTCTATCCATCCATCCATCTTTCTATTCCCCACCTTCCTCTTTTTCACCTCTCCGCCCCCCCCTCTCTATCCTTATCTCCATCTACCCTCTCTCCCACCCCCCACCGCCCTCTCGCTCCCTCACTCTCCCTCGCACTCTCTCTGTCTCTCTCTGGTGCGCGTTCACAACACTAACCTTGGCTCGACGTCAGAGCCTGTGCAGCAGTGCAGTATAATGGGAGCGCAAGCAACCCAGAGCGCCTCATAGGGGGCTGCATATCGCTGCTGTATCCTCTGCTTGGCGCTCTCTAGCTCCTCTCCAGCCCTCTCCAGTACATCACCTATAGCCCATGCTCGGGCTCCCCCCTCCCCACTGGATCCGTACCCTTCGACATGGACGCCCCGCCGTACCTCGACCCGGAGGATTGTTGTTTCTTGGCGCAGTGAAGGAGGCGAAGGAGAAGGGGAAAGGAATCATGCCGGGACTGCTAATGGATTTAGGGAAAGCGCAAGTGACCATGCCGTGATCTTGCGCATCCAGGGCCGCCGTCACCCTGCCTTGCCCAACGAGCGTAGAAGAATTACGGGGGAATCGAACCCGCGCACCGGGGGGATTAAACCACTGTGCATTTTTTTAAAAACAACATGAAGATTACCTCCCATCATCTGATGATAACCAGTCTCGTTTTCAGGTCTAACCTCAGGCTGATCCCGCTTCTGCTGCTGATTATTGGTTACACTCGCGGGATGCCACACGTTCTAAGATTTGGTAAGATTCTACTTGTTTACAATACGATGCCATCTGTAACGATGTCTGATAACACGAACTGCCCTTATGACAGTCCACAGTGAAATGACATTGACGGGATTCAAAAGCAGATGTGTCGAGACACGTTTGCCCCACTCTTGCCTTGTTGTGTATCTGACAGTGCAGAGTTGGAGAAATAATTTAACCTCATGTTTGTTGATGAATAGTTTATAGTTGCATCTTTATAATTTCATACTGTTTCGTCACGCCTGTCGGGAGGCTTATTCTGCCGCGTGCATCACACCACGAAGGGTGAATGGTGTTTTCTACAAACATTTAAACCGGTGTCACAGTAACTTTTGAAAGAAAATCAGCTGTAGCTAAGCCGTAGATGAAGGCGTGCTCCAATGCAACAGTTCACGGATGCGAGCAGCTGATGAAACTCAAGAAAAAAAAACAGCCGGACTCACTGCTCACGTCTCCCCACCGGTACCCACCGCGGACTCCAGTATCTCCACGGCCTTTTAAACTGCTGACATCCCCAACGTGTCCTCTGCAGCAAATGTTTACATGTAAACATTACTCCCCCCGGAGTGCGGATCGATCACTCTGGTCTGTCAAAAGGGGCCAATCGATACACCGGGCAGTACTTTTTTATTCTTAATCCCACTGAAGTGTTACCCAATGGGAGTTCCCGTGGCTTATTTATGTCGTTTATTTATAAGGTTATTGGCATTGATTTAACGGATAGTTGCGGGTTTTCAAAGGTGATTGGCTGAGTCACGTTGGAAGCCCCAGAACTGTTAAATGCACCAAGTGAAAAATCATCACTCATACTCAAGTGTATCTCAGCATCCTAAAAGTTGATTAGCCACTTCTCTTCGAGTATTAGATTATGGCTTGGCGCGTGAATTATGTAATTAATGTTGATTATTAGAGTAGTTCTTCAACAGTTGCCACTACAGTGCATTGTTGCTGATTCATAGCCCTACAATTGTGCTACTAATACTTGTTTTTCTGCTCTAAAATCACTAAAGTACGGCCTCTTGTGGTTTCATCTGTTGCTTAATCAGAATCCATCTCAGGGTGGCTGCGTTTTACCGCTCTCTTGCTGCATGTAGCCTATACAGAGAACATCTTGGAGTGACAGTGGAGCCCCTCCTGACAGCGGATGTCATCAAGTGTTGACAACACATCCTTACAATCCCCCAATTCCCCCGAGGGTCCCTTTTAAGAGTCAGGCCGCGTCCGCATGAGCCGCCGCTATGGCAACGGGATGTGCTTTTTCTTCCTTCTGCATCCTCAGCCCGATGAGCTGATTTCCCCGTCTCACACGTTGTCTGACAGACGCCGGGCGTCTATTCAGTAATCCTTTGGGGTACGGCGACGTCCCAGCGTAATAGTATTTGACACCAAAGTTTCCAAGGCGGCAAATAATGACTAAATTCCTGGGAGAGATCGTGGAGCAGTAATTGATAAAATATTTGAAGCACACCTATTCTGACAGCGTAGAGTGAAATCTGGCCGTGAATGCCGCACTGATGCATATATTTGTATATTATATTGTGTGAATATGACAACAGAAAATAAGACTTTGTTCCCTGTTCCTCGGCATACCCAATATGTCGCCTGACATGTTGGACCCGCGAGGCATCAGCACCATAACCATGCGAGATGAAAATTGATTCGTATCACTGAAATCTTTTATTCTGAGGTAAAGCTCTCTTTTTTGTGGTCTGTGTACTGGTGGCAGTGATGCGACCGATGGGGCTGAAAACGAGGCTAAAAAGTCGGGTCTCTGTCCGTGTCTCTGAACAAGCCGCTGCACCGCCTGTTCAGGACCACGGACAGCGACCTCGGCTTCTTGGCAGCAGCGCGGCCTGTGCCTGTTGCTGAACAGAAAAACACTGGTACGCGTTGAATAAAAGCTTTAGTTTCAAGGGTTTTGTGCAGCATTATCTCTTGTCAGTCAAACAGCATCCACTTCACAACTTTGCCTTTTAAGATCGCTCCATTTCGTGTCGTGCAATTCATTCTCTTTAGAAAAGATATGTCTGTGTTTCCTTGTTAAGGAGCAGAGTTTCCAAAAGAGAATGATAGATGAAGATACAGTAGTGTGTGGGTGATTTTTATCAAGAAAGTAAAATGTATGTCAGTGCGTGTGCTTTTGGAGAGACAGGAGGAAATGTAGAGTTGCCCTGAGAGACACTGAAGCCCATTGGTCCTTTTTCCAGTGCACTTCCTGTCCTGCAGGATGTGCTTCATCAGCAGATAATCCCAGCTGCTCCCTGCAAGAGGCTGCTGCATGGCTAAACGAGGAGGTCAGCTCCCCCGGGTCTGTCTGTTCCCTTTCCTGCCCAAATCCCATTCTGCCCAGACAGGCGGCTCACATTGTACAACCACTGTTCTCCTGTCAGACTGAGACCTTTTACATGCTCACACACGCACTCTAAAGCATACTCAGCCCTTTGTATTCACAGCACCGGTCTTACCGTGTCAAGCGACAAGTGTCTGAGAGGGGGGTGGAAACAAGAAGTGTTTGGGCCACCAGCTGCAGGCAAATATGCTGAGCTAATTCTCAGACAGAATTGAATTATTGTGTTCAGTGTTCCTCATTTATAAATCGTACAGGTAATTCATTTACTTAGATACTGTAATGGACCCGTTGCAGCCCTTACAAGGTGTAATAAAATACGCTTGAGAGAAGATTCTCTTTTTATAACTAGTTTACACTTACCCTGTGAGGGCACTGAATGAGACTTTGTTGCAAAGGATCTCAGAGACCCAGAACAAAGTGGGGGGTTTTATTCAGCTGAAATTTGCTTTTCTTTCCACTTCCATCTGCACAACGTAGGCTGAAGGAAAAGCTGTAAAATATCCACTTTAAACATGAAATGAAATCTAACAGCTTGGTTCTCTGGCATGGAAAAACTTAAATAAGTACTGAATTTGCAAGCTGGACTATGTTTGGCCTACATTATTTATTTATTTTTTTCCCCTTAAATTTTAAGATATTATTATTTTTTCTATGAGAGGGATGTCAGGAGAGGTTGTAAAAAGATCTGACCTTGATGAAACAGTAAATGAAATTTCAGTACAGTGGTATGTCAAGATGCTGCCATTGCAAAAGTTCAGCTTTCTCAGTTGTCATAGCATCACGTGACCGCTAGCTGGTAGGCTAAAATTAAAGGAGCTCATGTTCCTTTCTTTCACAGAAATGGCACTACATGTACATGATCTTATTTAGCGATCCACATAACAAATGTTCAGTCACTCAAGCAATGAGTCATCAGATCTGCCATTTCATTAGAGTTGATTGGGTTTCACTTAGAAAACATGTGTCTTAATCATTACACGTCTTAGGAAGAAATGAAATGGAACAAAAACCAACAACGAAATTAAGATGGTGTTTTATTTCGATGGCCATAGTTGGTCTGCGGCTGTGGGGTTGAGTGATAACATTATCACCACCATCTTCAAACAGCACTGGCAGATGCAGTCTGTCCCCGGGCTGTCAACTGCTGCTGAAAGCATTGTTGACTCAGAGATGCTCATTTTGTTTGTTTATTTTCCTGCTTATGTTTATATTTTCCCAGTTCAGCCATGTCTGGGAATATTTACGACTAAAACACAACGCTATTTTTCATTTTGGAAAGGAAATCAAGTCCTTTTTTTTTTTTTTTGCAGTCCTCTGGCAAAAGACACAATCCCCTCTGGTGAAAGCTAAGTTTATCTAGCTCCTTCCACAGTGCTGTGCCAGGATATAGGTCCTTTATTGCTCTTCTAATATTTAACACTCTTTTTATCCCCTCAACTACTGTGGTGAAATTACAAGGTTGTCAAGAACAAGCAAGGGTAGGGGGAGCAAATTCAAGGGGAGTTTTAGTTAATTGACTTTATTTGCTTTTGCTTTCCTCCAGCCTGAATTATCAGCATGCCGGAGTTTAGTTTGGGATTGCAGGAATTATGGATAACACCCTGTGCCCTGGCCCACTGCCAGCCTGTTCATGGCAAACACATTTAAATAGGCACAAAGCTGCTTAAAATATTCATGTGTCACATGGCCCCGCCATAGCTTATAGAAATATGAAACTATCTCTTCTCTGCTGGCAAATGATTTCCATGGTTTAAAAATACCCACCGTGGGTTTCAAGAACAAAGAGGAGATCTGTCGTACATTAGCATGCAGCACCACACATGGGTTTGAAGCAGGGAAATATCTAGATGGATTTCTAAAACATGTTTACAGTCCTGAGTCTTTGAAGGTCTTGCTGTCATGCCTCAGTTACAAAAGGCTCAATGGTGATTAATTCAGGGTACAGATTTCTTGGCATTTTGAAATGGAAAATATCTGTGAGGTATGAAATTAGTTTCTTGTTGTGTTTTGGAATCAAGCGAATTTTTTGAGATTTACCAGCTACATTTGAAACGATTATTTATTGAAGGAGGTTTTAGATGGCTGACTTTGTTTGCAGAGTAACCAGTTCTTGCAAAACCGCCTCCTCTGCCACATGGTCTGCTTTTTTGCAACTCAAATAGAATAAATCTGAGTCCTGTGTTCTTCTGCTGCCTTGTGGAAGGCTTGATTTCATCATTCACAGCCTATCACTCTTTGTCAGTGTCACTCAGGGTTTTCCCTGGGTATCAGAAGGGTTAGGGGTTATATGTGCAATTGTTCTGTGAAGCTGTCCCTTGAGAAGAACCATGCAGCATGTCTAGCTGCCTGCTTGTCTGGCTCAAAGCTGACTGAAGGTCAGAGCTGAAACTGCTCACAAAGAATAATTCTTTTTTTTTTTCTTTTTTTTTTCATCTTTTAACACGTGTGGAGCCGTCTTTCTCGCAATCCCACCAAGGGAGATTGAAGAAAATTTGAAGTCACTGAGAGGTGTAAGAAAAACAAGAGTGTTTGTTAGAGAGAGAGGGGGAGTCTGTGTAAAAGTGTGAGCGAGAAGAAAAACAGTGAGTGTTGAGGCCGGCAGATACAGAGTAAAGATAGATTAGTTTGCCTCAGAGCAGTCCACTCTCAGCCCACTCTCAGTTGTGGTCTTTTATTACTGTTTTGTGATGGCTTCTGTGAAGAGAGGCAGGAAGGACAGTCGAGTATGCTGTGGAAATGTAGTGGGAGGCCAGGAGTCATGCACTGCAGCTCTGAATAAATGTCAGCTGTATAGCATTAGCAGGCTGAAAATTTGCCTGAGTCTACAGATTTGCATGAAATAGCTTTTAAAGGAAAGAAAAATGGCAAAAACATTAATAACACAAATATCCTCACAGGTTTCTCTGAGAAACTAAACCCAAATATGTATTTATTATTAACCTCTAATGAATTTATCTATTATGTCTCATTACGTATTGGCTGTCTCCACTTCCACTAGACCGTAAGATGGTGAGAATCAATAAAAATCAATATGTTTGTATTGCTAAGAGGAATCGTGAAAAAAAAAGAAAAAAAAAAGAAACTGGCAGCATAACAAGTAAACAGTGCCAAGTCCCAGATGCCCCTTTCTCTGTGTGTATCTATCACAGGTTACCATCTGTGGGAATGCAAACACGTACACTGAAAAAAAAGAACAAATGTGTAGTATAAGAAGAATGTGTAGGAGTGGATTAATAATGCGAGTCGCTGTGAATTAATGGCGACTTTAAATAGCCACAAGCTGTTAGGACTATATGGTTTTTATGTAAGCATTATCACATTTCTTGTTTCTGCTTTCGATCTGTCTGTCAGGTTCCAAACTCAGTTGGACTTGTTCATTTACTCTCAGTGTGATATACTGTATGTTTCCAATCGGCTCTGCTTTAAGTGGATTGAAAAATCGACCTTCCACTTGCTGCAGTATCGTGCCAAGCTCTGCACTGTGTGTGGGAGTAACATGTGAGACCTTTAACTTTCATAAGCGCTCAGCTGGGGTAATTAACTATTAAGTGATTGCTTAATAGAGGCAAACAAACTTGGTTTGTCAGTGGGTTATCATGGAAGCTGGTGACAGACAGCTAGAGTAAATGTTTGATGTATATTTGCTCCATGATTGCATGAATGGAGGAGGGTCATTGGTTGCCCTTTGTTGGATGTGTTTGTTGCTAAAGGGTCCAGCTGCAAATATGCATTAATAATTTCATCCAAGTAGTTACTTACTTACTAAATTTAAAACTGTTTCAATGTGTCCTGTAAACAGAGGCAATTACACGTGAATTTCAAGCACGCAGACTAAGTAAACATACTTGAAGGCACATATAAATGAAAGCTTTGACGTCCAAACTACATGAGATCCAGAAGTCAATCGATTACAGAAAGCCCTCCGGCTGTGTTGCCTATGATGTGAGGCACGATCAGGTTAGGATGTGGTGATTCACCTTCATCCCCAGCCAGCTGAATAAAGGAACAGGAAGGGGTGGGGGTTGCGGGGTGGGGGGTGGGGGCAACTGACTGAAAGAGAGAAAGCGGAACTCGGGCTCCCATTGACAGCGCAGCCTGTCAAATGTACGAACATTTTTGTGTCTGAACCAAGGACACATAGGGAAATGGGCTCTGGGGGAGGTCGTATTGAGACAGGCTTACTTAAAATCATGTTCTTTGAATCAGCATGACACTCCATTGTCCAGGATCCACCAGGGCTATGCAAAACGTCCTCCTGCAATGATGAATTTCATTTTCCTGTCCTTCCTTTCCTTTTGCTCAGAGCCTTTTTTGAGTGTTTGTGTGGCATTCTCTATCTTTTCAATCTTTTTGTTTTGAAGCTATTTGCAAAGGGGAAGGTGAGAGGAGAAATATGTAGAAAAGAAGCTTGTGCATTTTTGCCAGATTTTAGTTAAAGTCAGCAGTGTTAAGGAAAGCGTAAAGATAACAGATGTAAGCTGTCATTAGTTAAAGAAACTGAAAAGATGCAGCTCATTTTAGGGAACATTCTGACACAGAGATTTACTGCTAAAACCTCCCATCTTTTGGCTGCAGTAGCCTTCGCGAGGGTTCTGTTGTTTGTCGCCCACACACTCAAAACAACGCACTCCCCCCATTTGTTTGATATGACCCAACAACCCCCCCCCAAACGTATACACACACACACACACACACGCACACACAAAGCATTACAGTGGACTGGAACGGACTTGGATTGATTTCCCATCTCACACAATCTGTTTTAAGATTTTTGAGGAAGCATAATGAAGCCAATTGCCTCCGTTTCCCTTGCACAGCTACCAATGAGATATACCCACACCCGGCCAAACATGACAAAAGACTCTGAATTTCCTACTCAACGGGGTGTGAATGAATGTGAGGAATGGTGAAATAAACAGTAGACTGCAGATCAGGGTAGAGATTAAAACAGGACTCTTGCTTTTTCCACTAGTTTCACCTCTATTGTCTTTTTCCATTTATCCCCAATAGATCTTTTCTTATTTATTGAGAAAAAGTGAGCATGCATATTTGAGGAACTTCATTATTCAGTAATTTTTTTTTTATCATTTTGCTCCTGGCTATTTTCCTCGCCAAAGTGCAGCGTGCGGGTCTCTTTCATTCCTTTCTCTCTCTCTGCTGCTGTGCAATCGCCTGTGTGTGTTTGTAGAACAAGCAGGAAAAATGGACACACCTTTGCAGCAAAGTGTAGCATATTGATTTGTACCTGTAGCTCTGATTATCAGCCTAGCTTGTGTACAGCGGTGGCTCATGGGAGGCTGATGAACCCAAACCAGGACTTGACATTTTCCTGCCCTGTGGCTGAGGGAGGGTGGGGGTGGGGTGGGGTGGAGGATGCAGGTGTCCGTTCAGGTCTAATGGGCCATCCATTCACTCGTTTAATTGAGTGTCTTTTATCTGCCTCCAGTGACCTCTTTTATTCTCCATTTCTCCCTCTTCGTTTCCTTCGCTCATCTATTTTTTTCATGCCCCGCCCCTCCTCCCCCTCCTCTTCCTCCTCCCTCCCTCCCTCCCTTTCTTCCTCCTTCTTCCAAACTCTCCTCTTTTTGGTTGCCTGACAGCAAACCCGTCTGCCATCTGCGTAATACCTACAGCTTACTCCGACTTTAGACATCATGCCCATCACCTGTTGTTTTCCAAACACATCTGAGAGGCAGTGTGACGGCGAGGCGCGCTCTCTGCATCCAATCAATATCCAGAAAATAAAGAGTTTTCTGCACGTTTTCTCTCCTTTCCTTTTCCCTGTTTCCCCGCTCTTTGTCCTTCTCTGTCCTTCTTCTCTGTGTCGTCTTTGTCTCCCTTTGGCTCTCAGCTTGTCTCCTGGACCTTCCCCTCTACTTTGTTCTCTCTCACTATCATCAAGCCTTGCTTCCCCCTCATCCACTGGTCTCCGTGTCCTTGGACACAAAGGCACGATTCGTCATTTGACACGGACATCCCAAGCCTCCATTTCATATTGAACCTTTGAATTTCAGCGCAAAGAATAGCCTTTCAGTCTGTCAGATTTTCATTGAACTTCCACAGTCCTGGAATAGAACACTGTGGTGTAGCTTTTATCACCATGATTTACTTTACAATGTATCTAACATATAGGAGATATGGTAGGGGCCTGAACAATACTCATTCGTCTCAAGGATTAAAACTGATCCATATATTACCTCCTTTATAATCTCCGTACTCTTTTCATGGCACAAAGCGCTTTGATGAGGCAGTATAGACACTATTTAGATGCTCTAGTGAAAGAACTCAAGTTTTAATGCCTTGCAAACCAATAGATATGACTCCCAACTAACTTTATTTCTGTGTTACAACATCATTGTGTGATCTACTCTATATATTCATGATTCACTTTTTGAAATCTTAGTATATTTAAGTCAGGGTTTTCCAGCATTTGTATCATTTCCTATCTGAAAATAATAATAATCTTCCGGGCAGGGATATATACATTTATGAAGATTAGAAATTGTTATAATCAGATTACAGAAATCCTGTGAAACGTCTCTCTTTTCTCTCTCTCTCTCTCTCTCTCTCCATCTTCCTACAAAAACCCAGCTGTGAGCATTAAAGAGCCGCCTCCTGAATTAATTCTTGACCTTTGGCTCTGACATGGAGATAACATCTGCCCCTCTACAAGAAAGAAAGTCTAATTTTACAGCCATTTTGTCCAAAATTACAATGGGGAGAGTGTAATACAGGGCCATTTTGATGAGCAGGAGAACAGTGAGAATTAGAATGAGAGCAGAGAAGCAAGTAACGAGGACGATAGAGTCTCATATAATTTGCTGTGACCTGATTGCAACATTATAAATTGAACTTCTTTTTAGCTCCACACTGAGGTCGGCTGCATGTGATATGTTAGATGTGAGAAGTTTATCCTGCTCTCATGATCTTTCTGGATAAGACTGATGGTTCCTGCCTGAAATGTAAATGTGCAGAGATGGCACAGTAGTGAGATGAGAGTCTTAGCATCCCACGTTTTGGCAAGTATGCTGAGAGACAGTTGGAAATCCCACTTCTTAACTTTCAGAGAGTTTGTTTTAAGACTTGAAGATTACTGTTAGTCAATTTCTCATCTTTATTTATTTTGCTGAGCGCTCCAGCCTGAGGGCTGGAGTATCCAGGGATGCTTGAGACACCCAGTCCATCCTGTCTTGTACTGCTCAGCTACAACGCCATAAATGCTAATACTGCCTATAAAATGTTTTTTGTTTTTTTGTTTGTTTGTTTTTTCACAATGGGGGAAACTGATTATAAACCAGAGATGCATATGCACATGCATAGTCTCAATGTTCTCAAGTCTGGACTCCTGCCTCTCTTAGCCTGCAGTGGATAATTAGCATCTCTCACACGTGCTTAGGCTTGATTAAAACTCAGTTTACAGTGAGCAGCGCTGTGAGGTCGCCATCTGTCACCTGCCGAGGCCACCGTGAGACGTACTCTAGTCAGGGGGAGTGAGGAAGACGGCGTGCGTGTGTGGGGCCGTTTGATAAAGGAGAGAAAAGATGGAGCATAGAAAGAGAAATGGCAGAGATGGCTGAGGCATGAAGCATTAGGAAGCATTCTGTTCAATAAGCGGTCCCCTCTCACTCCCTATGGCCTGTATATCAGAGCTAAATCACATATTTTCTGTGTTGGCAGAAAAAGCTCCCTGACTGCAGTTTTGGGATTTGTCTTATTTACTTGAACTTTATAACCTTGTGACAGCAGTTTTGGGAATACTCATGTTTATACTTGGAAGGCAGATAGAAAGTGTGAGAGTCCTAATGCTCATAAAACCAACAGTGCATGAAAGGCACTGTATTTTTCCCAAAATGCATGTTTTCAAATAATGTTTCCATGCCACAGATACAGTATACAATACATCATAACTGCATGGTGCACATATGTTTTGTTGATGAACTTTAATGCATTATTTACACTTAATGCTGTGTATTATAACACAGAAGAACTAGTGTTTATATTAGTATTAACATTGGTAGTTATGTGCTAATATGCATGTTTGGTCTCAGTTTACCAAATCAATTTGTATGATTCATGTTTCCATGGTAATGTACTCAGTATTATTTGTCATACCCTGGAATATCAGGGCAGGTGAGGAAGATGCATTCAAAAATCGAGAAAACTCCATTATTCTCAGCATTGGTAACCGTAGGAAAAGGATTTTCAAAGTGACCCACAGAGAGTCGTCATAAAGACAATTGAAACCTCTTTGCTTGCAAAGAGTGAAAAGATTTATTGAAGCTTGACTTCTCCTCCTAAGGCATCATTCAGCACTGCCTGAGGAAGAGCTCAGAACGCGTTGCCACCTCTCTGCATGTTATATTACAGCCACTATAATGGCTGTCTCCCGCTCTGTGTGCTTCTGTTGATTTGTGCACATCACAAGCTTCGATAAATATTTTTACTCGTAGCAAGCACGGAGCTTACAGTTTTCTTTATGTTGGTGCTTTACACCTGGAAAAGAGTTGGCAGTAACTTTAAGTGTATGTGACTTGTACTGACTGAGCTGCAGTAGTTTTCCACAAAGGAAAATATGTGATTGGGTGTTTTTTTTTTTTTTGTTGTTGTTTTGTACTGCTGGTCAGACAAAACAAATAATTTTAAGACACCCTGGGATTTATGAAATTGCAGTGACCATTTCTCACTATTTTTGGATGTTTATAGACCAAACAATTAATCAGTCAATTGAAAAGAAATAGCTGCTCTGTTATTTGGCAATAAAAATAATCATAGGTGTCAGCCTTGAGTAGAATTATTTATGTTTGTATGAAATATTGATTGATAATTTTCAGGTAATGAAATACTCTGTGTACTTGCCAATTAGGGAAAAAAGGCTCTCTCTGTGGGTTTGAGTGTATGTGTGTGTACTGGCACTGCAAAACATGCATTTGCCTCTCACTGTGTCTCTGTTTGCCTAAGCAGGTAATTGAAACCCAAGAAGGAAACAATATTCATGATTATGTGCCCACATGTAGGTGTGTTTATGCCTCATTATGATATGAAATATTTCAGCGAAATTGTGCGTTTTAACAAAACACATCATCATAGTAAACAGTGGTTATGACCTTGTGTTTCTGTAAGTAGATTTTTTAATCTCAGGAATAGGCTATTATTGCGGTATAGTGTGTGTGTGTGTGCATTTAATGATACTACAGAACTACCATAGCAATTGACTCTAGGTCTGCTCCAGTGTTCCTTAAAGGAGCTTGTCTATTCTCAAGAGCAGGCACATACTTCTGTGAAATGTTGAGTGTGTGTGTGTGCATCTGTGTATGTCTGTGTGTGTGCAGGCGAGCGTGTGCACTCAGTGCTTATACATCTTATTTTCACAGTAGTTGGTATTTCTTTTCAGTTGCATTCGCAATTTGAGAGCAGTGGAGAGGTTGGAAACTGCGAGCAGACAGAAGTCATTTGGGACTTCAGCAATTCAAGGCCTGTGGAAGTGTACTCACAGTTTGGCACAATTAGTACCAAAAGGGGTCCCTGCTTGACAAATTAGCACACAAAATGTCAGCCGGTAGTTTAGCACATCCACAATGAGCCCTTGCAAATTAGCACATATTTTGAGGAGGGAGCTGGCACATTATTATGAATAGAGAGAGCCCGGCAAATTAGCACATCTGTTGCCAGCGCTCAGAATTAATACATGTTATATGATCACTGGTTTCCCACTTGGAGTTCGGTCAGGGATGAGGGTGGTGGCACACATTTCTAATTGAAGACTGTGTGTGTGTGCTCATTATAAGAGATTGATGAGATTGATCTTTTGGCAATGGTGGAGCTAATTATTATCCCGAGTGCGACTGAACTGAGGTGTCTTTGAATGCCGCAGGCGTGGGCTTTAAATTCTCACATCAGTCACATTTTCCCAGACTCAGTTGTTTCTTACCTGACAGGTTTGTTTAGGCTCAATCTCTGGCGTGCGTGCGGTTGTGTGTGTTTCACACGTGCATGTTCAAGTGTGTGAGTCAGCCCAAGGCTTAGCGTCCAGCAGTGGCAGGTGACAGTCCAGTCCAAGTGTCAAGAGGCTTTAGGGTGACAGAAGTGATTCTATTCTGGAGAAAATACCAGCAACAAGCCAAACAAGTCCGATAACAACAGCTAAACTCTTGTTCACATAAGCTGCTTTCAGATGGTTTCATGTTCAGTTTCCATAATTCTGACAGGATGGTTAACTAAGTTATTGATTTATCTGTGATGGATTTTTTTGTTCTTATATGAAGTGTACTGTATTTTCTGCAGTTTTTTCAAGGTTATGGATTTTTTTATTGCTTGGTCTTTCACACAGTATGACACCTGAATTCCTATTGATGGATTTCTATTCTAGTCTATTCCTTTGCAGCTTTTGTATAGAGGGAGCATGGACACACTTAGATTAAAATATTGGTATTTTACTCCATTACTTTTACTCTTATCGCTTTAATTTTATTTAAGGTCAAGTTTCCTAGATTCAACCAAGAATGTATTGAGTGTCTTCTCAGAAAAAAACCCCACATTATCCAAGTTTACTGCTTTCCTTATCTTTCTCTTACAAAACCAATACTCTGTAAGATACTATCTCTGAGGCAAAGCCTGAGGAGATGTAGCTGCATTGTCAAAAAATTTACAGTGTTGTGTATCACCTCTGCTACAAACCATTTAAAAGCAGCAGCATGTGTCTCTGCCCGTACATGTAGGATAAAATAGAACAGAATGTCACTCGTCAGCAAACAATGAAGACGTGTGTAACAAATGAAGTCATACCATACAGCTCTCCAAACATCTTTCTAGTGATTTTTATTTTTTATTTTTTAGAGAGACTACACTAATGATGGCTTGTTTGTGTGAATTCATAACACTGGCAAGCGCCCTGCACAGTTGATGTATCCCATGCCCTGGTCAGATTTCTGGGGATCTTTGGGGAGAGGGAGAATTGGCCCTTGTGCAGCATAGGAAGGTCAGTCTTCCGCAAAGGGAGCTTCAGATTAATGACCAGGGGCGGCGACTCTCTGCAGGCCTTCATGCATCATGTCCCATTCACCGCCAAACATGTCAGGGAGCGCTCCCACCGGGAATTTCTGGGATATTTACGGAGCATTTCCATCACTTTTGCCTCCTGTCTATTGGCTCTGTGCACTGCTCCTCACCGTCTGTAAGACGGAGGGAGACAGAAGCAGGCCAGAGGGTTGGGGGTGGTATGGTGGAGGTCTTAAAGCCTAACGGAGTGACTTCATGTGCATACCTGAGCCACTTGCCCTAGTGACAACTTTGCTCGCCGGTTGCCATGGCAGCCACCCAACAGCCCACTGCCATCCTGCAGCTGCACTGCTGGTCATTAGTCACAGAGACAGGCTGTCCACACTATCACATCGCCCTTCCTCCACCAATCAGCTGCTCAGAATCCAAAACTGCAGATGCCTCTCAGCCATAGCATAGATGCATGAGTCGCCATGGAAACATATCTGACTCCCATCTCCCATTGTACTAGAGCATGCTTGAGTAGAGAGACCTACGTGTATTTTCATTCATAGTTTAGTAAGCAACCCCTTTCTTTTAGTTGTAAATACGTCCTCCCTGCTGTTATGTACAATATACTGTTAATGTGTGACTGGATGTCAAGGTTCACCCATTACTATTGTCTGTGATGTATGTCCTTTAGAGGTGAGTGATTCCTGCTCACTGGGACTAATTTCAAATTAACTTAATTTCTATCAAAAACCAAGTTGCTGTTTTATGTTCAATCCAAAATGCAGCTTGATTAACTGTGAACAAACATAAAGAGAGAATAAAATTTACATAGAGGAGACGCCCTCCCACACTGCACTTTGATTTCGACTTTCCGCTCGGTCTCTCTCTCTCTCTCTCTCTCTCTCACACACACACCCGCACTGAGACACTCAGATCAGCAGGCCTGTTTTCTCGTCAGGGTGATTATCCAGCTCATAACTCACTCAGAGCTTTCATTTGCACCATAATTCACACCAGTCCCAATGATGGCGGCTCCATAATTCACACACACACACTGATTATCTCAGCTGTAACTCACACACCTGCAATCAGACGGACCACGACAGCAAGTAGTGAGAGGGGGATGGATGATACAAGACGGGAACGTTATCAGACTTTAAGCAAGCTAAATATATACGTTACACCCTGTATTAATGTGTGCAAATCTTTTTCAAGATGTTGAAAGCCCGGTTTGGGAGGAAACATGAGATTCATCATCCAGTGTAGACACAGAGGATATGACCTCTAAATAACATAAACCAAGGACTCGTGTAACATGTTAAATTCCATGGAGCATTAAATCAAACTCTCCATTTCATTTCCTATGTGCTATCATATTCAAAGGTAATTTAATGTTTGACATCTCCCTAGAAATACTTAATTTAATGTTTCTGCTCCTCTGTGTTCTCTAAGGTATACAATTTCTTTAAAGCCAGCATGCCCACGCCATACACTGTGCCAAGGAAATCTGATGAACACAACTTAATATCCTTATGCTCATTTTCAGACTCGTTGCACAGGCCAGTGGGGCTCCGTCTGCTCCCTTAGGGCAATAGTATAATAATTATCTATTAGGTCAGACTGACATGATTCCTATCATCTTTAATGGTGATTCTCGGATAGTCCTTCTTTTCAAGATTAATGTGCCATTTCGTTGAAATGAAATGCCATGAATAGCAACATGCTTGCATCGCATCGCTGCCGTAGGAGGAGGAGGATGAACACATGAAAACCTCATTATTGTAGCTCACTTAATGACACAGTGAACACAAAACACACATTTGAGTGCCTTTATAAGTCTGTCCATAGCTCTTGTATTTGGCTGTTTTCAACACTAATTCACTCTCTTTAGTTCTCTCTTGGAGTATACAGCAGGTATATAAAAGAGAAAGCCTTAAATTTAAGTAAGAAAGCATAACATGCTGTATGGCTGTATCATGGTGACAGTGATAAAGCTCACTTCCCTAAGTTAATGACATCTTCTTTGCCCTCCTGCACTCCCTTCTATCATCCCCTGCCCCGACCAGTCACTATTTATAGCTGCTTGTGTCTATTACTGTAAAACTCTTGCTCTCTCCACTTTCTTTTTTACAAATGCGTCACTCTCCCTGTCTTTTCCTCTTTCAGTCTCACTTTTCCCTCGCTCTCCGTAATTGAATCAATAAACAGGCTTTAAAGTTTCTTTTTTTTTTTTCTCTTCAGTTTGGATTTCATCAAACTGACTCTCTGTCCGCTGAGAGGGTGGGAACCACAGATGGACTCCTGAACTCTGCTCTTGTCTCCAAGAGTGTTTCTCAGAGCAGCTCTCACAACCCCCTTTCATCTTTCCTCCCCCCCCACCACCACCACCTCATCCACTCTCTTTTAAGTTTGATTTCTGTAAAGCTTTCTCAGGATTTAGTCCATCCTCAAAGGTGTACTAGCTGTTGGAGAGTAGCTTTGATTTTTCTTTATTACTATTTATTTTGAAAGTTGAAAGTAGTTGCTACACTCTACAGCTGTTTCTTTGTAAAATTGTAATATGTTACATATGTTACATATTGTGCTGTGTATAGCATGGCTTTATTTCACTCTAATGATGGATGTGTGAAGATACTCTGTCATCATTCTCACTGACCCCATTTACACCTGAAATTAGACGTGTCCTGGGTGACTGCCTTGTAAATGAGATGGAACAAAACTGCATACACTTTGTAGCACTTGAAAAAAGAAAAAAGCAGAGCATGTAAATGTGATTGTAACTGCGATACGTCCTTGTACGTTGGAGTGAAATTTACCGGCACGCATTTCTGGTGACTGTCGGATTTAATGACCTCAGGTAAATTATGTCGTGACATAATCTTGAAATGAGTAGTGGGTCAGTTCAAAACATCGCCTTCCTTTTGTTTAGGATTCTGAACCACACTGATGGGCCATCTGGAGCTTTAATCATTTTTGTTCAGCTCAAAATAACTGACAAGTCTGGAGGGAGCCGTTTTAAGTTGACAACACCTTACTTCGCGGTGGTAATTACATTGTCTGGCTCATGTGGCGGCAAAACAGCGTGCATTGTATTTTTTTGTTTTTGTGTTGAGGCTTTTACTTTGTCAATTAATGAGCAATCGCGAGGTGTGATTCTCATATATCCAAGAGGTAACAAGATTTCTCAGGCAGGCACAGCATGGTACCCCCTTCAGGAATGCTCTCCCTTTTAACACCAACAAAAGTATCAGTGAAATATGATGCAGTGATAATAATTTGAATTTCTGAGTTGACTTGTTTTTAAAGCGGGTCATAAAAACATTCTTTATTATCTTAATTTCTGACTTGATTGACCTTCTCCTTCACTATACCTCTTTCTATACCCGTGGCACTTATTCGCTCTTTCTCTTCTCTTCCTATTTGTCTTTTTTGCCCTAATCTCTTTGTTCTCTGCACTCCTTGTTTTTCTGTGCTCTCCTCTCATTTGAGGATCATTAAAATCAATGGGACAAAATGGAAGAGTGAACCTTTCTGTCAAGGCTGAGCGAGGGAGTTAAAGAAGGGCACCCACCCCTGAACTCACCTCCCTACGCAACTAATTGCCTATAATTACACTGACGACTGCCACAGAATGCAAATCAGCCGACATCCAAACGCCTAAGCCACACTGTAAATCTGTTTCATGTCAGCGTGTGACTGAGCTCTGTGAAGAAGTGAACACAATAGCATCAATAATATGAGGGTACAAATACTCAAGTGTTAAAAATGATAGTTCTGCTTGAGCTGTAATTGCCTGAATCATATCGATCATTTACTTGAATGTCACTTGTATTAAGGAACCTATTGCAATTTCAGGAGGAGGAAGTGGCTATTCAGATCATCATATCGATCATTACATTGAATGTCAGTTGTGTTAAGGAATCTATTGCACTTACAGGAGGAGGAGGCAGCTATTCAGAGTTCTTGTTCTCAGCTGATTTTTAAAAGATTTAATTTATTTACTTGTTTTTCTCTCGGCCCACAGGAGGAATATTTGAATCCATTGAGAGCGGCCCTTCTGGAGCAGAGGAACTAGCCTTTAAATTTGCCTTGAACACAATCAACAGGAACCGCACCTTGCTCCCCAACACCACGCTGACCTATGACATCCAGAGAATAAACATCTTCGACAGCTTTGAGGCCTCCAGGAAAGGTGAGTCATATTTGAGACAACTGAGGACTAATGAATAAATGTACTCAGCGGACATAAGAGTGCCTGTCCACCATTTCAAAATAAATCATTTTAAATGTTGTTTTGATGGTTTGGTGAAGAACTATTGTGAGGAACACAAAAAATTAACTACCAGTGATTTTAGATGTCACAGAAAAATCACAGAGGTTAATTTAGTATTGTTGTCTATGATTGTTTATCCCACTTAGCTTCTGTTGATGCAGTCACTTTTTTCCTATGTCAAGTACACACGCATATACAAGACAAGATCTAAATATTAACAGGTGTAAAAAAAACAACAGAAATAAAGGAATTCATAGCACAATAAGATTAAACAAGACCGAGCAGCTGCTGAGAAAGAAGTAAAAGGCCATATTTCCTGCTTCACTTATAGCTTGAAAAACAGATTGACACCATCTTCAACACTTCATGCTATTTATATTGTTCAAACCTCCACAAACGCTTTAATAAATTCCATTTAAACAGTCTAAATAAAGTAGTAGTTTAAATAAAGTTTTCACAGAGTTGAATTAAATGAATAAAGACTAACAGTGTTTTATGAAAGAGAGAGTATCTTGTGCAGTATCTGTGACACAATGCTGAACAGTAAGAATTCAAAAACAGAAACACTAAACAGACACTCTTACTACCCTACTAGCATGTGACCAGCTTTCCCTCGGGGTGGCGGCCATTTTTGGCCCCTCACACAGCTCGTCGGCTAATGCAGTCCAGTCCATCTGCAATGCTCTGGGAGTGCCCCACATCCAGACCAAGTGGAAGCACCAAGTGTCAGACAACAGGGACTCGTACTATGTCAGCCTGTACCCGGACTTCTCCTCCCTCAGCAGAGCCATCCTCGACCTGGTGCACTTCTTCAAGTGGAGAACGGTCACCGTGGTCTATGACGACAGCACAGGTACAGGTACAGTTGGTGTCTGTCTCCATCTTCCAGTGTGTGAGTGTGTGTGTTTGTCTGTTTCATGTGATGATGAATATGACACCGTTTAAAACCCACAGCCCTTACACCCCAAACTGTTCAGAAAAGAAAGAGGTACCAGGTGAACTACAAAAAGCAGCACTGCTGCTCAGAGTTCAGTGAGTGCTTTGTAACCTGTCAAGTTAATTCAGAAATCAATAGCTTACTGTTCTGCCTCAGTCCTCCAGGTGCTGCCCATGTCAGTCTTCCAGGAGAGTGAGCAGCAGCATAGAAAAAAAAAAGAGAACCACATTACCCAGAATGACCTAATGTCTCTTCAGATTAATGCAATGCAGAATTGTAGTATGTGGGTGCTGACAACAGCCATTAATAACACACAGAGACACTTGATCTCTGAGGGTGGCTATCAAATGTGTCTGTGAGCCATTTTGTCTATCCTGTGACTTTGTGGAGTGGCTCATAATATGCGTTTTAAAAGACGAGTCGTATTTTAGCTGAAGTGCAGTGATATTTTTATGAGGTAAAGTGTAACCGCTGCGGAGGAGATAGCAATATTCAAATGCTTATTCGCAATTTATGAGCTATTTGGCATGATGTGGTTGACAACTTAATGTAAGTAAATTAGACAGAGTTGAGAGGAGGTTTAAATTTCAGACAGGTTGCATAATGAATTCACTCCTTCCTCTGAGAAAATGAATATTGTCTTGCAGTTGACATTTTAAATTGTGCCTCTAAATAGATATTTAAGCCCCTTTCTGCTCCTTTTATCAACTGACAGTGTCTTGAAAATATTAGTTTTACTGCTATTTTCCTTCCTCCAGTATCTCTACTTTTACAACTGTTGCATATATTTCAGTAAACAGTCAGTCCTGCAGCATGCTAACGCTCGTATATTAACCTCGGATGATATCGCAATGACTCGTCCCACTTGCCACATTATTCTGACTCATCTCCTTGACCTCTCTTCACTTCCTGCCTTAGAGCTCAGTATGTTAACACCCTCATTCTCCGGCAAACCGCCCCAGCGAGATGCCAAAAGGTGACCTCTCGCCTCTCTCTCCCTCTCTCTCTGTCAGATAGGAGCAGCCTGGGCTTCCTCTATGGAGCATTTTCTGCTGTAACACACCTGACGCCCTGAAAAGTGTGACAGCTGCATAGCCGCATTGCATCCCCCCTCCGCTTCCACCCGGTCCCAGGCTGTAATCACACAGCTTCATGCTCCAGGGCTCCTCGCTGCTGATTGGAGCCTATCTGACGGCTGGCAGGAAAAACTATCGGAGGGGATAAAATATTCACACACAGCCGTTAGAAGATCCAGGGGGAAAGTCTGAAGGCATTAGCCAGAGCCCACAAACATCTACGCTGACAGTGTTACCCAAACGTTGAGCTCCCTTGACAGATTTTTTTTTTCTCGCTTAACACCTCCCAAAGTGTCAGTACGAACAAAAACAGGAAGACGCAGACATGCCCTAGAGTAGGGATCTATTGGGATTACCTAAGGAAAGCTCCAGGAGGTTCAGTATTCCTCCCTACAATGGTACTTTTCACAACAAGACCTGCATGTTCCTATTTCACACCAATCTTTCTATAGGCCTGAGGGAGACCCAACCCCACTCACAGTTACACTATTAAACTGCTCACACAGCACTTCATTTCAAAATAAAAAATAGGCTGAGCTATCTTAAAGTGGTTCCACGAAAAAGAAAAAAAAATCCTATCTCTCTCCAGTTCCCTCTCAAACTATCCTCGCTGCTCCATCCATTTTTATACCCATGACAAGTAATCATCTCTCCCATCAATCCAGCCTCTTTCATCCCTGGACTCTGAAGTTCTTTACTGAGGGAGAAACTCATTGTAATCTCATCACAGTATCTCCCGGAGAGCTTTCTACCTGAGCGTGTGGTCGAGAAATGAAAGGTGAAGATTGTAGCTCAATATGTGACGGCGGCGTCGGGCTCCCTAGGGGCAAGTACAAGCTGGGCAAACAGAGCCGCTCTCATCAGAGCACATCTGAAGTGTGTGTGTGCGTGTGTGAGAGGGAGACGGGAGAGACCGGATTGACCACGGCTTTCCATCAGGATAAAATTGAACCTATTCCATGCTACTGTATGGTATCATGGAAGAGGAGAGCGAATCAACATTTGGGAGCCTTCTGTGCGATTGGAAGTTTCTGTAGGAGGGTGCAGATCGAGGTTCTTTCTATTTTGTGCTTTTGGTATAAAAGAGTGCAATGTGCTGGCTTGGTGTTAAATTCTCTTGATAGGTCTGTAGCAGTCCGTTTGCTTGCCAAGCATGAGTAGGAGGATCAATAGACTGTGGATTAGGAGGGCATGCATATGAGCCTTTTTCTGCTGAGAAAACCTGAATCCAGTTGGGTCTTTTTTGTGGCCTCTTCAGCATCAGAGATACTTCAAAATGGCGTCAGATCAAACACAGTGTGTTGCTGCAGCTTTAAAATTCATTTTTCACGCTATACGTATCCTCTTTTGTCTGCAGGTCTCATTCGACTGCAGGAGCTGATCAAGGCACCATCACGATACAACATTCGTTTGAAGATCCGACAGCTGCCCACAGAGACCAAGGACGCCAAGCCACTTCTGAAGGAGATGAAGAAAGCAAAGGAGTTCCATGTCATCTTTGATTGTGGACATGAGATGGCTGCCTGGATCCTAAAGCAGGTACTAACCCACCTTAATGAGTCATAATAGGTAGTTAGATTCGTTGCAACCTGGGGAGATTCTTTATGGAGCCCATGAAGTGGTTTTCGACTTTTTGACTCAGACAAAACAAGCCAACTGAAGACACAACCTTTGGGTCTAAGCAATTGTAAAAGACTTAAAGATCAATCGAGAAAATAATTGGTAGTGACTCTAATCATTAGTTGCAGCCCTATTCAATACTATTCACCTTTAAGTTCAATATGTAAAGAGCAACAACAGTTAAGTTGCTGGGACAATCTGCTACGTTTGTGAATAAGATAAGTAACTTTCATCACAGTGCGTCCTGAATTCAATTAAAAGTAAATTAACTGCAGTCTCCAAAATTTACATAATTTCCCCTTATAGAAACGTAGACTCAGTGCTCGTTACACCGACTCATAGTTCATTCATTATGTATATGTACTAAAACAATAAGCCCATACAGTATGTGTTCCCTTTATTACTCTTTCTCTCTTTAAGCACTGATCCAAATGATTCGGATACCTACTTTCTGCTCTGTGCATCTTTAATCTCTTTGTAGAATATTAGATCTCTGCTACTGACCCGTCATAATGGATGCTCTCCATTGCACAATAAAGGTTTTTTAATTAAAAAGTCTAATTCTGCTCACAGGCATGTTAAATTCATTTAACAGAGGCACATTATTTATGAGAACTGTGGGGGTTCTCACTGAATTGAAGTCTTCTCACGAGCATATTGCACTGTTTGAATTCTCTATACAAGCTGTGTGTCTACAGGAAGCAACAAGAATGATTATTTATTGATGGTGAATACTTGGAAGACACAACAACAAAAAAAAAATGTTGCTGCATGTCAACAGCTCAATTCAATTCAGTGTGTCTTTCAATACATTCCTAAGCTCTGCTGGCTTAAAGTTGGTGTGTACAACATATTCCAACAATTCTTTGTATTCATTGTGACCCCACACACTGTTTTTTGTTTTTGTTTTTTTTAACTATAAAGAGCCTTAATACTGTGCTCACAGAAAATAGCAAGGAATTTGAGAAGGTTTATATGTTTTTTTTTTTTTTCACTATCACATTGAGACGGAGCTGTGAAATAAACAAAATCATACCACTACAAACAACACATTTTGTGTGAAAAGTATCTACTTAAATCCTTTTTTAAAAAACAGGCAAAGAAGCTTTAGATGTGTTATTTGGATTTCTCTTTCAGGTGTCGGTCTGGCTGTGGAGAGGAAGATTAGTTAAGACATTACTACTTGTGTGAATCTCAGTATAGGTGCGATATTAAGTCTGCAAATTGATTAATCAGTCATTAGCACCAATTTAGAATGCTTTAGATATTATCCAATCTCAATTCGCAGCTGCCTTTGTGGTTAGGAAAGAAATATGACTAGAGTGACTATACAGATTAAATAAAGTTAAATAGATAGAATAATAAGCCAATTAAGATATTAATTTTGGATTTTTAGTTACTACCTGCTATGCTTTTCTCCCTGTAGGCCCTGGCTATGGGTATGATGACAGAGTACTACCATTATATTTTTACTACCCTGGTAAGTACACTTGCACTTCTTGTATGTTGAAAAAATGCAGTCACATATGTTGTTTACTACATTTTTTTGCACAGCTCCAGCCACTTGAAAATGTGTGTGGTTTGAATACTTTTCTTTTTCAGATCTTATTGCAGTGTAAACACTCGCCAGTTTTGCTTGTCGCAAGGCAAAAGATTCATCCATCTGTCTGAGCGTCTGATAGCAGTTTTTCTTCTCTGAGAACAAAATTAAATATAACTCAACCAGGAGCCAGTCAAAAGAAAAACATCCTATTATTTTCATTTTGTGTGCAGCATTTTGAACCTGAACTACAGCCCCGACTTTGTGGTGATAGAAATAGATGGCCTTGAAAAGACGACTCATTGTCATGTAGTTGATTATAAATGTACCATTTGCATTTAAAGTATCAGTTGCAAAAGTTTAACGTCCCGTTTATTTCCTAAATTATGCACCAACCTCTTCACCCCGGCTGGCTGTCCGCAACCCTGAGTATAGGAAACAAAAGCAGTTGGATATATTTTATTCTGACTCTGGCACCGATTGAAGTTCTCCAAAGTTCTTTGATCTAGCCACTACAAAGATTGCTACGCTCCAGAGGAAAAGCAGCACATCTTCACTGAGCACAGAGAACAGAAGACTGAGAGCTCAGATAATAGCCCTGAGCAGATGAGGCTGTCACCCATTTGGTCCATTATAGCTCTAACAAACAAATGGCATGCTGTGTTGTTTGGAGCACAATTGCAAAGGCTGAGGGAAAGGTTGGAGGAAAAAAACTGACCTGAAAAGACATTTTCCAGTGCGCAGGACGTGCAGCTATCTCTCATGTGCCCACATATACTATCGGACTAGATGAAAGGGGAGTGAGTGACAGCAGGTATGTCATTGGGAAGGGAAAGAGAATAGTGATTATAGGTGTTTTTCGGTGGCATGCTGCTGCCGCTTGTCGAGGTGGAAGCATGCCTACTTTAACATCAGCCAGTGTTTGGCAGGTTGCAGGAGGCCACTGTGCTGGCCAAATCTGCTGTATACTGGTACCAAGCCATCCATGCTGCTTTCCGAATAGGACAGCAAACATTGACCATGGCACCCCCATTCTGCGTCCATCACCTGCTGTTGCTCTGTCAACTGTGTTGTTGCGTCCCAGAGACATCTGCCTGGTTAGGTGCCAGACATGCTGTATGCAGGACAATTGGGTTGTCCTTTCACTTCCACATGATAGATGGCAGTCCACCAAAAGCCTGCCTGTAACCTTGAAAGCCTTGCCTTAATCAAGGCTACTGCCTCAGCATGAGATAAAATACCTCCTGAAATACTTTCAACTGCACTCCTCTGTTCTCACTCCGTTTGCTAAAGCTGCCACTCAAATAATCCTTTCAAATGGATGAGAGATGTTATGAAAATAGCATCAGTGAACAAACAGAGATGATAAATTAATTATTCTCGCAGCTCATCAACATATCTAGACTTTCATCTTTATGCTTCCAGGACCTTTTCGCCCTGGACATGGAACCGTATCGTTACAGTGGAGTCAACATGACAGGGTTCCGCATCCTCAACACAGAAAATTCTCAGGTGTCGTCAATCATCGAGAAGTGGTCAATGGAGCGACTACAAGCCCCGCCTAAACCGGACTCAGGCCTGCTGGATGGATTCATGACGGTAGGCTCCAGGCTTTTTTATGGCTGCTTACATGATGCACATGTTATGTTGTACATGAAAAAAACATGCTTATAGCTGTGCTTCATTCCTGTGTTTCCAAGTGGCCCAATAAATTGGAAACCATATGTAATGTAACTGCACCTATATGGGGGTATTGTGCTGAAGGCATTTGTGCTCGTATAAACTGAAGCTATACAAGATGGCAGATTAAATAAATCAATGCTTTGAAATATGCAGTGGCTTTCAGGGGGAATGAGTGGGCACCAGTTGTCAATCACAACTACCTTGGTGCAGGGCTCCTGGGGCGGGCACGGGAGCAGCGATGAACGCCCTCCGTGTGGAGCTTTTGGGTTGGTGCTGCTGGGTCTAAATGCTCAGTAATGAGCCGGTGTGAATGGTAATAGCCGTTTATCTGCCCTCCTGCCTCTCACAACTCTCCTCTGGGAGCGTGGCCAAAATATGACAATCTGTCAGTGTTCGTGCAGAGAGAGGGAGCAAATTGGATGGAAATTATGGCCTTGGTTTTTTAGGATGCCATCCAAAAAAGCATGGGATAAGGTGATTTGAAAGTGAAAACGGGAATGGAGCTCGTCATGGACATTCAAGGTCCCTCTCTGTGTCTCTTGTTGTAAACAGTCAATTTGCCCCCCACTCCCTCCTTTCCCTCGCAACACCTTCCTTGCAGACAAACACCTTTTTGGGTTTTTTTTTTTTAACCTTCTTTCATCCGGTCTTTCTTTTCTTCTTGGCAGGTTTAAGATCTGCCATCAGAAATGTGTGTAATGAAAGAGGTGTCTTTACATCAAAGACTTAAAGACAAGCCTTCAAATTAGACACGGTGTATGCTGCCTATTCATATGTCAGTCTCAGCCTTAATTCACTCTTGCATACAATCAGAAATGAAAACAAACAACATCAGTCATGGAAATAAATGTGTTTTAACTTCACTTGGCTAAATAAAGCCACGTAAATATACCACAAGTCTGCTGTAATATAAGATCATGTCTGAAACATGCAGTGCGCACTGCTGTAAATATAGAAATATCATAATTTATTCCCCACAAGCACTAATATTGTATGTGCATCCTTTTCCCGTGTGGCACTGGAATGGAGGAAAACAAGCAAAGTGGTTATGTATGCAAAAAAGATTAATGCACTGCACAAAGAGGTTAAATCACTTGGTTTTTTTTTTTCCCCTCCACCGGAAATTAATGGATATTAGTGGTGAATGTTGAATTGATTAATTAGCATTGCATGAATCATTTTGTCAGATCCTATACTACATATTGACATATCTCACTGGACTAGAACCACCGTTAAATAATAAATAATACGTCCAAAGCCTCGTGCAAGCTTGATAAAGTACTTCATTAGAGTACGCTATTTATAAATCCCGGCTCTGATGTATTTTATTCTTTAGAGTGTTCCACCCTAAGAGGATTCTTTATAACGAGTGAAGAGATAGAAGCGTGAATATGAAAACATTGTCATTTTAATGGTATAATGAAGGCATAATCGAGAAACACTTCTGCGGGTGTTTAATAAATAGCTTCTACCTACATTACAAATGCATGGGTTAAAATAATATTTGGTTTCTCTGCAACTCAAATGTGGTTAATTAATTTGTAGATTTGCCCGACATTTATGCTACAGCACTCCGGGGAGAGAAGCCACCTTGAAGGGTATCATTAAATTAAAGTGTGGGAGGGCTGCGGCAGCCACTGCGTGACCTTCCACCCCCGACCCTCCCTCCAGCCTTTTATTTCCTCTCCCTCATACCTTGTCATTCTCCGCCACACACAGAAACCGTGCTGGGCTCTGGGCTTGTTTGTGCTCGGTGACCAGGCAACAGTTGTGTAGCGATGGTTGCCAGGACAACGCCGTCCGTGTCACCTTGTGATTTCATGAAGGATTGATTGACTGAGATGGGAGGAGGAGGAGGAGGAGGAGGAAAGTGCAGTTAGGTGAAATGGTGGCGGCAGGAGGGGGGTTGATGATAAGCGCGAGGAAATGGGGGGAAAACAGGCGGGAGAGATTGGGGGGTGGGGGGTGCAAGCGTCGAAAGGTGCATGCGATGTTTTCTCACACCACTAGGCTCGCATTAATGCGGGGTAGTGTATAATCACAGTGACACTCAGTGCCTTGGGTGAGGCCGAGCGTTGTCTCAGGGAAGGACGCATAATGAGAAGTCCCTCCTCGGCCAAGGCAGGCTCGCAGACACAAACACGCTCGGCCTCTGCCTCTTAACTCTGTTTGTCAGAGGTATCGCTGACACGGAGCGATGCATAATGAGAGCGGAGATGCTAATTAGTCCAGTTCATTTGTGTGCGGACGCGCAAGTGCTGGTGAAATCGTCTGCTTCATCATCTGTCGAGTCTTTAACCACATCCCTGGAGTAATTTACTACTCAAATTGTTGTCACTCTCCATTTTTGTGTGAATAACGGCAGTTAGAGACCTATAACCTGTGTATAGATAGATAGATAGATAGATAGATAGATAGATAGACAGATTAGATTTTTATTTTCGCATTTAATCTGATCATTATTTTTGTCCCATCTGTGTATAATTATTGCCTGCAGCTAATGGGATATTTGGTTTTAATGCTTTGTTGTAATTTGAATTCTCTTAAATCCCCATTCACTGAACTAAGTATATACTTGGATTTAATTGAGGAAAGAAAAAAAATAAAGTGTTTCCCAGTTGTACGCCTCACTGAGGCTTTAGGCCCAGATATTTTCTACATCTGCATCATTTCATTTATGTCTACATTTCATTGAGCTATAATTACCACAACAGAGGACTGAATGTTCTCCAGTGTCATCAGCACAATTGAAAATTCTGGTGTAATAGCTCACAATAATGACTCTGTTATTAATAGAGTGCAGTTGTTTGGGTAATGTGTATGACATAATGGGGCTGCTCTCTTAGTTCACATGGGACAGTATTAAAAGCATGCTAGACTAACACCGGCTAAATGAATTGGAAGAACAAGGAATGCATGAAGATACTTAACATACTTCCAAACCAGTTAAGAAATGTGAGCAGGTTTGGCAATGTTTTTTTTTTCCTTTCCGTCAGCAGCTATTGCAGACATCCTCAAGCAGGAAACTTAACTTCAAATCAGCACAGGAACATGCATGCTCAGCAAACTTTCTCAGGATACTGTAAATAATTGCTAATGACAATGATTTAAAGAGAAAAAAAAACAACACAGCATTTGCCTCTAACACAGGACTGTAAATTGCCTTTTCTCTTCCTCCTAAAAAGCTGTACAATCATAAAAGAACTGCTGTTAGCTGCACACAGTACACAAGGAAAGTAAGCTTTGGTGACATATGGATGATGAAAGAGAAATAAAAAATTTGGTATATTTTCCACACTTCCTGTGAGAAGATTTTCATTACATAATGCTGTTTATGCTGTTGTCTCTTCAGCAAAAGCTTTTTGCATTTTATAACTGTATCCCTATAAAGTTGTTAATGGCAGTCCACCTTTCCCCCCCACGGGATACAAATTGCACACCCACACAGAGGGAGTTCAATGATGCATGCACAGACTGGGTTCCATTTCACCTAATTTGCAGCATGAAAACTGCGATTTGCAACATGAAATAATTCCCTCCCCTTGTTAATTTTGACACATTTCACGTATCAAAGCAAACTCCGTACCTGAAACCCGTGCCTGTGCATGTAAAAGCCCTGTAGAACTCGCGGATTGAGTGACAGTCATTTGCGAAACGTGACACTGCCGCCATTTGCAGCCAGCGTGTAAGCGGGACTTGCAAATTGCTTTTGTGAAACGGCCCCTGGGTGTTGTTCTGAAAACAAAATCCACAGCCTGCATGCATCTTATATAATGTGAACGACAACATTTGATCATAAGTTTGGTTGACTTATTCATTAGATTTATATATTGATTCAGAGTGACACAATGAATCTTCTCTGTTAGTTTGCTTGGCTGCACTGTAAAAACATTACACAGGTTTTTCTTTGTCTTTTGCTTCTGTGACAGAGTTGCCTCTCAGGGTGTGTTTGCTTCCACCAGTGGATGATGCATGTGTCGTTTGAAACTGAACTGAGCTAGCATAACTGTGGGAACTGTATTACTACAATACACTTGTTATATGAGCAGATTTTAATGTGATGTTTTGACTTTTATGATGACTTTTTTTTTTTTTTTTTTTACTTTTTTATTTCTCAGATTGCACCTTCAACATAATTTTAGTACAGTAGGTTTCATCTGAATATATGAGAAGTATATTTACTGTGAGACCTACAGTGATTATATTTTGAGTTGAGTGTACTGTATTTCTGTTTGGGCTTGAATTGTGGATACTGTGAGCAGATAATGGAAAAGGAAGGTAAAACAGGAGGGAGCAGGTTTGCTGAGAAATGCACGGGGGGGGAGACAGAGGGGGAGAACAGACACCTTGCTGCATTAACAAGGACTGCTGGGAGAAGAGTGGGAGCCGCCCACACATTGAGAGCGGGATGGAGGAACCTTCTAGGTGGCAGCTACGCTCTGGTTACAGGGTGTTTTGCCATGCATGTTTACATAAAAGCGTGTGTTTGCACTGTTCTGTATGTAAGTGTGAAACACGCTGAGTGTACACCGTAAGACGCCTGATTCAGTTCCCCATGTTTAATGGCTGCTCTGAAGGGGAAGGAGGGGGGGGGTTGGCTCTGGGTTTGGCCTCGCTGGCGGGTTTGTTGTAGGGTAGCACATGGCTGCCTGTAATCTGACAATAGGAGGAGAATACCGACACATGGATCCCTCTCCCCCGTGAGCTGCATTCATACAGCATTTCAACCAAATGAGGGTACTCAGTATGGGTGCTGAGCCAAATTTGGTGCTCCCCAGTCAATACAATATTGAATGGAGGACATAAACTGTAATTTTGCCCGATATGAATCACAGCACAAATAAACTTTACTGGAAATTAAATTCAGCATTTGGGGAATCCTTTTATTTGTTCAAAACTGACTTCAGTCTTTACCCTGCAGCTTAAATAAGTCCTACAGTAAATTGGATGTGCTCACACTAAATACCCGCACAGAGTAGTTCTGTGCTGCAGATTCAGTTTAGTTCAGTGGCCAATCGATGCAACAGCACAACTGATGCTATTGGGCAGTTTGAGCTTATCTCAGATATGTTAGTAGCAACATATTGTATGTGCCAAGGAACTGAAATACAGAAATGTCCAAACCCTTGATTACAGTTCTTTAATAACCATTTAAAGGCTATAAGGAAATTGTTATAAATATCGGCCTATATATTATAGATTATTTTTTTTCAAATATGTGGAGTACTGTGTTGGTATATGTCAGGCTCTAAATAGGTGTCATTGCAGCATGCTCTGCAGTGCTTTGACAAACCACCTTTTTTCCAGCTACACAGAATAACGTGTTGTTCTAATTCTGTATTTGATATAGGACGGAGAAAGCTAACAGAATGAGCTCCACACAGATTCACAGGTTGGTTGCGTCCATTACAGCAGTGTGATCTCACTCCCTCTGATCCCAGTTGGCAGAGGAGAGAGCCTTTTAAAGACAGCAACTGTGGAGAGCAGACACTCGATGCCCTGTGCCGGGCACCACCAGCTGGGCTTGGCACAGCATCAACATTATTAGCACCAGTGCTCCCTCGGTCCATAGAAGCCTTTTGTGAGCGAGAACAGGCAGAGGGAGAGGAGGAATTTAAAAAGAGTGATGTATTATCTGTTTTTCCTTTGATTTTTGCTCCCTCTAACACATTTTACCTTAATGTCTCTTTTGTTTATTGTCTTTAAATGCTAATAAACAAATCTCAAAAACAGAAGAAGGAGAATCTAGAACAATACAATAAGAAAAAAAACAATAATAATAAAAAAAAACCAAAAAAACACCACTAAACAGATTCTCTAACAATACCCTCCTGAGAGTCACAAACCGTACAGTGCACGCACGTGCACAACAGACATTCCTCGACAGTATAATGCAAGCGAGGCGCCTGCTGATGTTATATAGGACAATAAAAGCTTGTGCAATCAGCGACTACAACCATCATCAGATCACTATCACACAATCAGCCCCTGGAGACTGGTGCAGGCAGCAGGAGCTCTGTGTCATGGTCACACTCATGCTCAGGGGTATTGGCTGGCCTTGGGATCTCTTGGCAAGCTATCATCCTTTTAGAGATGGGTCATCCCCCTACACACATACACACACATATACTGTACAGTATGTTCAGAAAGAAGAAGAAAGAGCATAAGGTATACAGTATGTAACCAGGTGGAAATAATGTACTTTTTACTTCACTACATTTATTTGTGCAGTTATAGTTATACTTTTTAAAATTAGGATAAAAACCTAAAATGAATATAAATGATGATGCAATGTTATGCAGCGCATTACACTATCCAGCAGTATATAGAATACCTAAATTAGCTACACCAAGACCAGCAACAACATTAAAATGCCACTTAAACATTAATGCGTCAGTAATAATGTTCCTGGCATTGTAACCATAGAACAGTGTGAAAGGGGCTTCACCTCTCCAAGACAGTTACTTACTGTATGCAAAGGATATGAGTGCTTCTCCACCACTAGAAATGTGCCTGTACATGCGTGTGTATAGTCCTGTACAAACGAAATAACTAACTGTAGAGCAACATGCAAAATGTATGTCTCTTCTAGGCACATGTGGGAAAACAAGGAGCAATTCATGTTTATTTTTGCAGTTTTAAAATAATAAGTCTGTGCTTATTCCCATGAAATATCAGCATACAGTAAACAAAAGATGTTGCTAGTACACATTTTTTGAAATTGATAGCATCATTCTACCCAGGTATTCTGGAGAGACCCTTACAAAATGCCCACTGTTTAGCAGCAACCCAGATGTAATTAACACTGCCTGTGTTGTTTACACTATAAATCAAGTGTGGACTCCCTCCATACTGCCTGCATCCTCTCTACCAGATGGTAGTGAAATGCGAAGGACTGTTTAGCCCTCCAACAAACTCTCCTCTCCTCCTCCATTCTGTAGAGTCCAGCTCTAACTCATGGGTGTTGCCGATGAAGTTTAGCTCTTAAGTGACTTATCATTTAATCACAAACCATGTCTTGGCTTAATTTTTCAGGGGTTTGAATTGTGAAAGCTTTGTTACTGTGGAATTTTTGGACACTACAACTGATGAATTAAGGGGAGGAAAAACCTGCGGTTTGGGCACCTACTGGCTCCTTTAGCTGAACCTGGCTGGTGGCTGATTAAATTTGAGGAAAGGCCATCATGTTAAACAGCCACTTAATCAGATGTAGGTTAGGCAGCGTGGTGCTAATTAGGGTGGACTCTGAAGTGGACAGTGCTGCCAACAGCATGCTGTTGCCTGAAGGGTCTGGTGGGACACCACTGCTCTGAGGATTCACAGCCTCTAGTTTGGCACATGTCATATTGGTTTACTCGTGTGCAGTCACTTACAGCAACAATCTGTGACACTTTTAGCCACACTAGCGGCATGGCTCAAGGGATGACAACATCTAGGCTGAAATATCTCAACAACCACTGAATGGTTTGCCATGAACATTACAAATATTCACAGTCCCCAGAGGATGAATTCCCTTGACCTTTCCTCTAGCCTTATACCATAAGGTTGCATCATTAACTACTGGATGTCATGAAATATGGTACTAACATCCCTCCGAATTAAGTGTAGTAACTTGGGTGATCCTGTGACTTTTCATCTGACAGCAGGTCAGATTTTGAATTTGTCCAGTATTTTGCTGTGCGACCAAATACCTACAAACCTAATCACACTTCTAATCAGCCTCAGCTTTACTTTGTGTTTCATGCTAATTAGCAGATGTTACCATGCTAAAATGCTAAAGACAGTGAACATGTTGAACATTGTGCTTATATCAGTACTGGCATTGTGAGCACGTTAGTATGCTGATGTTAGCATTTAGTTCAAAAGTTATTACTTTCGCTTTCTGCTTTTCGTCTAAAAGTGGGAATGGGGAAAATCTGGTATGCACAAATGTGTTTCTGGCAGGGGCGCCAGTGTTTTGTTTGGAACAAACAGAAAAATGAACTAGGTAGTTAGCATGAGCAGTCTGTGCATGTTTGAACAGTTTTACTCATTTAGCTATGTAAACAAATTGTTTGTTCTCCAAGTTTCACAAGGTCAGGAAGTGTCTCTGCCTTTCTGACTTTTTTTCTCCAAGTTCAAATATGTTATTTTAGTATTACAGGGAAAACTGTAAGGTTATAGTGATGTAACAAGTTATTTTTGAAACAGAAAGATCACTTAGACATTGATAAAAGTACAACGTAAGGTCAGAGTGGAGGTTTTGCAACATGAAAGCATTTGTTGGTTTTTGATAAGGGAACTTTAAGAACACGCCATCAATACTGAATAAATATACTGTAGGCTATATAGACATACATCAAACAGAGTTCTGCTCACTCTCATCACTCCCACAGGGCCCTCTCTTTTAAACCAAAATTCTCTGCAGTGTAGTTCTTTATCCCCCTTTAAAGTGCACTTAAAATCTACAATAAAGCCATGAATGTGCTTTCACATAAATCCAGCACCATCAATGGATCTGTTACCCAGGGGTCCTCGTCGGAGGAAGCCAGTCTTACTTGCCTGTGACAAAAACCTCATTTAAAAAAAACGCAACAAGGCTTCTCTGTTGCCTCAGCATGTGGAAATGCAATGTGAGAAAGGGATTAAACCTCCAACGCACAAAAGGAAAAGAGGAAAAATGACGGTGACGGCACTGGCAAAGCCCCCCCATATACCTACACTCTGAGCAGCACTCACGCACAGCTCAGTTAAATACTGGAGAGAGCAACGGGCAAAGGCGGTGGCAATACGCTGAAAGAAAGACAAAAGGGATGAAGGGGGAGAAGACAGATGTGGACAGAGGAGGGACTGAGGAGGGACTGGGGCCATCAGAAGGAAAGGGATGTAGACAGAAAGAAAAAGTTACGGACAGAGGGAGAGAGAGAGAGAGGACACTACACTGAGTCTCAGTCACCTGAGGGCTTTTTTTTTTTCCTCCCCAGCAAAATGATCCGACACTGCCTGCTCTCCCTTCTCTGCTAGGAAGCCTGAAACAGCCATAATATACCCCATAAATCATATATGTCACATTTCAGTGTTTTTCAACTCTCATCTTTTCGTTTTTGCACCAGAAGTGAAAAATTCTCAACGCACTGATACAGTTCCCTTGCCCAGGGTCTCATATAACGCACCAGTGCCAGAAATACAGAAAAAACATTAGAATTTAGTAGTAAAGGCTTAATCTTAAATTCCTGAATAAATACAGGTAAAGAGGATCAAAAGTACTCCACTAATTCAAAGGAAATAAAAGCAGTAAGAACGTAACAATGTTGAGACTATTGAGATATCAGGAATCATATAAAATAACATCTGTAAGATGTATACCCGTTCGACTTTAAAGGAATAGTTCAGCAATTCTGGGAAATATGTGTATACCACAGTTATATCTGTTTCATCGGAAAGAAACTGGGGCGAGGAGATGTTAGCCCAGTTACCAGACTGGAGACAGCTAGCTTGGCTCTGTCCAAAGGTAACAAAATCTGCCTACGAGCATGTCTAAGGTTCACAAATTAACATGTTATATCTCCCTGTTTAACCTGTGCAAAATCTGGAACGTAACTTTTAGTAAAACCACAGTGTGTTGTTTTTTTTGGTTTTTTTTGTGTGTGTGTCCTCTGGACAGGGACAGGCTGTTGGTTTCCCTTGTTTCCGGTCGTTATGCTAAGCTAAGTTAACCAGGTGCTGGCTCCAGCTTCATATTGCACAGACAGGCGAGAGAGTGCTTGTCTCACCTACTTCTCAAAAAGAGGGTGAATAAGCGTCTTTGGGAGGAAACATATTTTTTTGCTGAAGTTAAAATTTTCACTAATTATGCACAGACATTTCCCATCGGTGTCCATGTCCTTCATGAGAATTTCATCTTGGCAGATAAAACAAATAGGCTACAGTAAGTCAGTCAGTGGGGGTGGTATCTTGATTAAAGCAGAAATTGTAATTCAATGGTGTATTTCTTACATAAGTCTCTGCTTGAGTGAAGATTTAATTGCTAAAAATCATAAAGTTTAGAGAGGCAGCACTTCTTCTGACAGCAGAATTTGTGGCTGTGATACTTGCACCGACTGTGCAGTGAAGCAGCACAAATACATATAAACTATGGGATGAAATGAATAATTACCTCCGTCTTCTATCAAATCATCAAACCCCATGGGTCTGTCTGTGATCTGAGGGCATAGTGACTTCAGCTCCGAGAAAACAATCAAGCTTCTCTCTCCCCCGCTGACATTGTGACTCTGATGCTGATGGCAATGCTGCCAGTATGTATCTGTGTGTGTGTCTGTGTGTGTGTATGAGAGTGCATACAGTATCTCTGTGACTTATAGTGTGAGTTGCTGCTCTGTAGCTTGGCAGCTGCGGCCCAGCCATGCATGGTGAATAGCAGGTCAGTGCTAATCTCATTAGGGCTGCTCAGATGTATGCGATATGTATAAACAGTGGTTTTCCACTGTACACAAGCAGCCGCAGTACACGTCCATCACCAGACCGGTAGTAATGTGTGTTTGGATGGGTGGTAAGAGGAATGGTGGGGAAAGGATGAATGATTGAGAAGAGGTGAGAAGAGAAAGAGAGATGTCGTTTTTCAGGGTGCTACATTATCAGAGGAATTATGGAATTATGCGCAGGTGGAGAGCTGGGGTGAATACTGATGCGGTAAAAATGAATATATTTGTGCAAATACACATAGACATACACACAGCAGCAAGCTCGGCAGAGTTCGCAGTTCACCTGTTCTAAATGAGGAAACCGCATGCAACTACGACAAATGAGGCATGCCTCCGGGAAGCCTGTGAGTCGAAGTTTGTCACCGTGTCTGAGCGCGTCCGTGTTTTCCTGTGTGTGTAGCGTGCACACACCTGGCTAATTGGTACCCACATGGGTGCTAATATTTGTATGTTCCTCACGTATCATGTTTATGAGAGAGAGAAAATGCAAAGTTGAACTAAGACATCAAGGGCCGGAAAAGAAGATGTAAGGTGTGGGAAAAAATGTGAGTCATTACATGAAGGAGAAGAGTATCTAGACTGGCGCATTTATTGAAGCAGAAGGGGATTGTGCGATTTCAGTTATATGGTTGTTTGAGTGGGAGAGAGAGGGACAGAGAGGTGAAAAAGACAAGGCAACAAAGGTTTTGGGCATCTTGTTTGAAACCTTCTACCCTCTCTGTCTAGAGAGTCCCAGGGGTTCGAGATTGGTTTCACTTAAAGCACTTAAAACACCCCACAGGACCCGTGCTTGGCTCTGAAATAAATATCAAGATCACTCTTGGATTGTTTTTAAATTGAATGCAATCTGCCAGAACTGTGAGCCATCATTTCACATTCCCACCCCCCAGCTCCTCCACCCACCCCCTTGATCTCTCCTTCTTCCACTCGATGCCAGCCTCTTTTTGTTTCCATCACAAAGGGATTTTCAGGAATTGTTCTGCTCCAAAGGCAAGTAGGAAAAAGATCTTTGCCATATAAATCATTCGAACCAGGCAGTATTTGATAAATCATGGCAATCAGAAGTTAAAAGATGGGGGAAATATTTCCAGGAATGGTTGTTAGGTCGGAGGAGAAGCTAACAGAATGACATAAGTCATTCAAACAAAGACTCTGATGGGGGGGCGGTTCAGTGGACTGTTTTGGCCTCAGAGTGCAAACCCACTCACACACAACTGTGTTTATACTGTATAAAATCTAATAAACTCCTGTTCCCAAATAAACTGATTTATCTTGTAGCCAAATCGATCTTTATGTTATAATAAACAAATTCCTGTCTCTTTAAAAAAACTCTTTACAGCTGCTGATGAAGCAAATATATATTGTTATCACTGTAAAACTGTCAGTGTAGTATGTTATAAGGCTTTTTTAAAGTCTTCATTTTGAAACAGGATACTGCACGCATACTGTATATGAGTCATCATAAAGCAGTCTCTCTCATTTACAAAATTTATTGTAGCATATTAAATGCATATTATATTAAATGCCTGCTTAACTCCATCTTTAGCTGCTCAGTCTTTTTTTTAAAACAATGTTAACTTCATTCTACAAAGAACTGCACAGTAAAATGTCCATTTTTAGCAGTTAATTCAGTCTCGCGTGTATTCATAAAATCTTTTTCTTCCTCAAACCATGTGAAATATCTACCACAGGATGAGATAATCCTACTTGTTTCCAGTGATTCCACAGCAGGGTTTAATTTCCTGCAAAGTATTAATATCTGGAAACAAAAACAAACAGAAAATATATTCATGGAAAACAAATGAAAGCCTCTCACCTCTGGCTGATTTTGTTGTATTTTGATGCAAAAATCCGACTTAAAGAGTACCGGAATAAACAATTTGATACAGATACTTTTTGTGCTGCGTATAGTTTAGGGGTAAAAAAAAACAAAAAAAACAAACGGTTCGACACCCAGCGTGTCTTGAAGTCAAATATAGGAGGTAACATCTGTTAAGCCTCTATGAAATGAATTATCAGCCTTCTGTCACACATCAAGGCTGTGCTAAAATATCCCAGCTGCATTTTATACTGGGGCATAATTCAGTATGAAAAGAAAAGTAAAAATAAACTTCCAAGCAGTACTTTAAGACTGTGTCTGTTTTTAGCAAACAAGTTGTCAGATTGTCTTTTTTTTTTCAAGCACAAAATACAGTATATTTATAGCTATAATGACTTATTGGAAATGCAGCACATGCTGTAGTTTGACCCAATTGAATAAAGAGTTTGTGGCTGCAAGAATATGAAAGTGATATTGATTGAATTTGGATGAAAAAAGTCAAGATTGCCAGAGGAAAGTGAAAAGGTCACATGCAAAACTGAAGTGAAGAGATATTTATGAAGAGTACTAAAAAAGAGGAGTAGAAGCAGAGTTTGTTTTTTTTTTTTTTTTGAATTGCATGAATTCAACCATGTCACAGCCAAACTGAAATCAATCAAAAAGTGAATTTGCTGAATAAATGAGTTCAAAATGAATCATGTACTTTTGAAATGGGATGCAGTGGGCTGAAACTGAATGTGATTGTTACAGCTTTTCCGAATTCAGACTGAGCTGTGTTTTCAAAAATGCATCCGGGAGAAAAGGCTAGATTCAATCCACCAAGCCATGCCTTTGTACGTCGTTGGTAACACAATAATTGGATGATTGGACATGATGAACTTTCCCTTTAGTGGAGAAAATAGTGTTTGGATATTGGCTGTGTATGAAAATCCTCCCCTCTATTCAAGAAATAGATTAGTGGAATGGCAGATTCTTCTCCTAATCAGCGTTTGCCATGAACACCACCACACACGCGCTAGCACATCTGCACACACACACACACACACACACACATATTATACCACTGTCGGCACTGGGAGAGCAGATATGGCACTAGCTGTTCCCTTTCCCAGGGAAGCAGTGGGGATGAAAGAGCGCAGAGATGGGTCTCCCATCCTCTGATCTGCTCCTGCCTTTGACATCAGCAGCCACCAACTCCAAAAGCATGGGAGAGCTCGGGGACAAGCTGAAAACTGACAGTCTGCCCACCGCCGCAACCACACATAAACTCCCTTCTTTCTCTATCTTGAATTTCCTCCCTCCTCAGTCTTGGCTGTAAGATTTATTTCTTTAATTGGCCTGCCACCATAAATAAGATATGAATAAATTGTACATGAGGCATAATTTGCCCCTCCCATATCCTTCATGCCTCCCTTTTTCTCCCACATGGATGCCACGGGATGGTTCACTGCGCCTATAGAGACAACATAGGGAACTGATCTGAGCTAAGCAGCAGCACAGTGGTCTCCTGCTTCGCCGCCTAGCTGTGCTGAAGCCCCGGCTCATTCACTCTGACAGCCAGCACATCCACAAAGACCCTATAGCTGCAGATACTTTGTGGTCTCAAAGTCATTTTTCATACTCCCTCGCAGGTTGGTCATCCAGGACTTGTCAAATAAGATCACCGCAGTGTATTTCAGCCAGTGTGGGACCATGGAAAGAGGATGTGAGCTGAGCTGTGATGTGTTGACCCGGGTAAATGTGGAGTGTCTCAAACTGTGTGGACAGGCATCATGAAAGGAATTCATGTGTGTCAAGGCAGAGTGGTAAAGATAAATCTCAGCTTGTCAGCGTGTGAAATGAGCTTGAGCTCCTTTTGCTCCTTTTGATGACTTATTACTGGGGTTATATGGATGACCATTCACCGTGTATCCCAGCTACACTTTGAGTGTATATTTAGCATTTTACACTGGTGTGCCAGTCAGAGCTGTGCCGTCTGCACTGGTGCCTGTTTTGCGTTCTCTCTCTCGCTCTCTGGGGAACAGGCACACCCATCAGGAGCCATTAGTCTTCACGTTGACAAGCCGGCCTTCCACTGAGAGACTCTCCCTGGCGGAGCTTTCTCGTTGCCTCAGACAGTGGTGGGGTATTTTTACTAACAGGCTGAGACACCGTGCCATTTGTGCAGGGCATTTACTGCTGGCAATACTCCTAATTTATGTTCTCTTGTCCCGACTAAAGAGTAAAGCAAGTCACCCGAGACTTCACACACGGTTTCTCATGCTCTTCCGCAGGTGAACAAATGGACGGATTAAAGGCCATGTGGACAAACGTATCGACAGGTGTTGTAAAAATGCCTAATAATATCACCCTCCTGTTCGCAGACCGATGCGGCACTGATGTACGACGCCGTGCACGTGGTGGCGGTGGCGGTGCAGCAATCGCAGCAGATCACCGTCAGTTCCCTGCAATGTAATCGCCACAAGCCGTGGCGCTTTGGAGGGCGTTTCATCAGCCTCATCAAAGAGGTACAAGTCCTTCCCTGCTATCAATGTGCTCTCTGTCTTGACCTCTGACCTATTGAATCTGCTGAACGCTGTGCTTCTGTTGTGTTATATTGATGATGAGTGTGGTCGTGTGTTTGCAAACATCTTCTTTGTAAATCACTGTAATGCTTTAACTGAACTTTATAGCACATTCTGAGAGTGATTTTCAGAGCATGCATTTTCTTCTCTACTAGAAAATTGTGATAATGATAAAGCTCATATAAACATCCCAAACAAGTTTATCGCCCAATCTCAACACTCTCAAAAATCTTTATCAGATTGAAATCTAAATAACCACTGCATTATCCGCAGTAACTACATGTTTTTTGTGATCTTTCATTCTCTCTCTCCGGCTTTTTCTTCTCGCATATCTCCACTCAAGTTTATATCAAAGCCCCTGTGTGTCTCCTTAACTCTAGCCAGGGTCAGCCATTTGCTTTGTTCTACAAAGTTCTCTGGATGGTATCATTGCAGGTAATTTTCGGAACGAGCCATTGTAGTGGCTGGCGCTTCCTCCCCCTCCTGTGTCTGCTGTCGCTCTCCATGCCCGTCTGTTCCTCCAATGGCTTTGAAGTGAAACTTCAAGCACAATGAACCACATGCATAATGAAGTCTTACCTGTCAAGCTTGCTTCTATTCCTGCTGCTTTATTGTTTCTTGTTATGTTGTTGAGATAGACAGTGAGGAGAGAGCCAGCCGGAATTTATAATTGGAAAAGAAAAAGTTTTATGGTTAGAGGTTGGACTGATATTGTTGAGAAAGACGATACTTTAAGGTTAATGGAATGACTGTACTGAGAGCCCAGGGTTTTAGTTTATTATGCTGTATATTATTGTCTGTAGGCTCACTGGGATGGTTTGACAGGACGTGTTCTCTTCAATCAAGACCAATGGACTGAGAACAGATTTCGATCTGGACGTCATCAGTCTGAAGGAGGAGGGGCTGGAAAAGGTTTGTCACTCACTCTGTGTCGTTGATGCCGTGTGGCTCCTGAGTCTTAACAAAAACAAACAGTTGGGCTGGATGCTTCAAAGCATTTTATTTCCTGTCTGTCAACAAGACAAGGTGGTATAAACTTGACACTGAATTGTTTCAACAGATTGGAACATGGGATCCTCCCAGCGGCCTGAATATGACAGAAACTCACAAAAGCAAGACATCCAACATCACTGACTCTCTGGCTAACAAATCCCTGCGTGTATCCACCATACTGGTAGACACAACCAAATGAAAGCAGAAGCACACACACACACACACACACACAGTCAACAAATACACACAGGATAAAAAAACAACTGTTTATCTAATGCCACATAACACACACACTTCTGCACTTCTACACCAACTTATTCTCCCTGTACAGGAGGAGCCATACGTGATGTTTAAGAAGTCAGACAAGCCTCTGTATGGGAACGACCGTTTTGAGGGCTACTGTATTGATCTGCTGAGGGAGCTTTCTGCCATCTTGGGTTTCCGCTATGAGGTGCGATTAGTAGAAGATGGGAAGTATGGTGCACTGGATGAGAGCACAGGCCAATGGAACGGGATGGTGCGGGAGCTCATGGACCACGTGAGTCAATAAACACTGAATCTACACATGGTAAAATACAGGAAATTAAAACATTTGGAGAAATCACCAGATACATCTAAACCAGGGTAAAACTGTCCCTCAACTCTCATAAAGCTGTCAGTTCAGTGGTAATATTTCAGCTTGTCTAACATCAAAGTGAAATTTTCTATATTTCTTTATTCCTTTTTGCTTGAAGGCACTCACTGTCAATTCTAAGCTGATTTTAATTGGAAACTGAAATATTTTTAATATACTGGATATTTAATAGTAATGTTTTGAAGAGAGACTATAATATTTGAAAGAAGAGAGAATGTACTTTTCTCTTACAAATTAAAAGCTGACTTTGTCAGTAATGAAACACACCTTTGCTCAGTTTAAATCAGTCAGGGGTTTTGCTGCTACAGCCTTACTTGGCTTGGTGTGACCAGTTGTTGGATGCTAATGTTAGCAAACTTTAGACTATCACTATGTTTTAACATCCAACATTATTCTGTGATTGTCACTTGTGGCCACAGTGTATGGTGTTCAGCAAAATGTACATAGCCTCCCTTTAAGATAATAAGGTTTTTAGAATTCTAATGTACACATAAATGATTTGATATGATAGAAAGTATGCAGTAAAATGCCTTTAGCATACAGGAGCTTCTGTGTTTTACTTTTTATCAAAATCAATATTAGTTTAGTTAAAACAAATAGCAGACAAGGATAAATACACTCTAATACAAGCCCATGGAAGAGTAAGTTATGTCTTCAAGGTGTTAGCAAAAAACCCTTCAGAGCCAGCACTCAGCACCAAAGAAGGCTAATCTTACGTTCGAGGGGACAGAGGGTTAATTCGTCGCAGATTAATCTAATCCCAAGATTGTTGCCTTGGTGACTCACCTTTGACACCACCATAAGAGGGATCAGACACATAACCTGTAATTTCCCGAGAAACTCAGCATCCTACCTGCTAATCTACCTGAACTAATGACCCCGGCTATTTTCTCTCCTCTGTCACGGCTCTTCCTCCTGTGCATATTGATCAGACCGACTGTCGACAGAAATCAGATGTTAATTTGATTGGTTGTTTTTCATTGGTGGACTCTCCCCCACCCAACCCCCGTTATCTCACTGCAGAAAGCGGACCTGGCAGTGGCTCCTCTGGCCATCACCTATGTCAGAGAGAAGGTCATCGACTTCTCCAAGCCCTTCATGACGCTGGGGATAAGTATCCTGTACCGCAAGCCCAACGGCACCAACCCCGGCGTCTTTTCCTTCCTCAACCCCCTCTCACCCGATATCTGGATGTATATTCTGCTGGCTTGCTTGGGTGTCAGTTGTGTGCTGTTTGTCATAGCCAGGTAACATGTCAACCCTCCCTTTCCCTTCCTCCATCCTCTCCTTCTTTCCTTCCTTCCTTCCTTCTTTCTTCCTTCCCTAATCCTCCTTTTTTACCTACCTGTTTTGCCTGCTTTCACTAACACAGCAGTTGCTCCCTCTGGGCCCGAAGAGAGTAATTCATTCACTGAAAATCATCAAGCTGTGGACTGGTGGGAAAAAACACTCCCGCAAGAGGCAGTGCATGCCTGTTTATTCTCAGATGACTTCAGTGATGGAGATAGGGTCTTCAACGAAGGAATATGAAAGCTGCAGTAAAGATGCTACCATAAAGGACCATACCAGTGTTTTTACATGTTCTCTTATATCTTATACTACTGTTTTCCAAAATATACCATAGCTTTTATAACTTTATTCGTGTCAGAATTGGGTTATCATCATTTAAAAATACTATTGCGAGCAGACTGTTTTAAATGCATTTAACAGCTGGCTGCCAAACAACAGATCTCAGATTTTCAGAGCCTCCCACCATCTCTCTCAGAAAAGTTTTCAGAAAAACACATTGTTCTAGCTTCATTATCATGCAATTACAAAGTAGTTTTGAGGAGAGGAAAACAGTAAATGAGCTAAAGCCATTAGGAAGAACACATTGGTATGAGTCTGTAAAATCAGTTGATTCCTCACACCATTCCAGGAGAATTTTGCACAAGCATCAGCAACTGTAAAACCAGCAATCCGTTATATATCTCTTAATCAGCTGTAAGAAATGTCCAAGTACAATGCTGACATTGTACAAGTACAATTCTTACGATATCCTGATGAACCCACCCCCCACCCCTTACTCCCCTAAAACCACAGATGCATGAACGATACAGAACAATGTGTGTTAACCCCAGGGCTCCTCTCCTTCTCCTTTGATCCTGAGAGGTTTGGGTTTAATGCACATTTCATCAAATGTTACCGGCAAAATGATCACACGACAGGGAAGCAGCAACTGTCACCTAAGTTAGCTCAGAATATGCAAATTATACCCATAGCCCTTTGTTTCCACAGTATATCAGGGTAAGTGATTAGCATGCAATTATACTGATATCCTTCTGGTTGTAATGAAATGAAATGGCATTGGTGCTTTTATTAAATTATAATACTCCTGTTTGTGTGCATGCTCTGCGCCTTTTCTGCACACAGTGGCAATAAATAGTGCTTGTCCTCACACTGTGACCAAAAAATGTTCAGCAAAGTTTAAATCTGAAATACAGTGTTCTCCACAGTCCGCTGAGCTGGTTCTTTCATAATTGTAGTATTGATTGCACGACCAACAATTGATTGGTCAATCACCCAAATGCAGAGTATATTATTTTCTTTAATCCCCTACAAATAGAGTGAGTGGAGAGAGCTTATGAAGTCCCAGTTTTGCGCAATAAAACACTAAACACCTCAATCTCACCAGGGATTCGCAACGTCTTTGAACCACTTCCCACGCACACGCACACACTTTTATTTTTTTTTTCCCTGACTAAATAAGCGATCTCATTTCAAGCTCCAGAGAAATACATTCCGCTCAGTGGTTCCTTCCAGCTCTGTTTGTGGATGAATTGATTTCTCTCTTTATTAACAAAACTAATGGTATTCCTTCAGATCGCAAAAAACCCTCTCAAGAGTAGAAAATGTCTACCTGCCAAGAAGAATGGAGGATTTAAAATTGCATTATAACATGTTTACACGTACTGTAATTACGGAGTGTTTCAGGTTTGCGGTCCAAGTCCCAGACGCCTGTGATTTTAACACTCCCCAACACAGCCTCCTCACTTGGCCTGAGAGAGGAAAGGCAACAGATCTATAATGCCAGCCAGAGTAATCGAATCCAACAGACAGCTAATGGAGGGAGCGTGTTGTGTTATTGTGGCTGAGGACGTGCGGAGGGGACGAGGCGCGGGAGTGAGGGGAGGAATCTTTTTAGAATTCTGTGTGCAATTCGACATGTCCCTCGTGCTTGGTGTGAGGAGGTGACCTTACGTCCGCATGTTTCACATCCCCTTCTTCCTGGTGATCGGTGTGCAGTACACGGCCCGCAGGAATACAGGCCGACTGCAGGCAAAGGTCATACAGAGGAGCCATCGAGCCTGGTGCATACAGAATACGCATGTAGACAACGAGAGGCACAAACACGTTCCAATGAAATGCACATTGTATAGATTTACTACGTTACCAATCTAATGGCACCCACACTTAGCCTCTGGCAGCAGCTAAACAATATATGTAACATCTGTGAACAACAACATAAATAAAGCATCACAGAAAATATTTGACTTTGAATGGATTTGATCGAGCCAACGCAAATACGGTCGCTACCGCAGACAGATGCACACACACACACACACACACACACACACAGCCATAAAAGGCTCATGCGCAAACATTCATGCGCCAGCGGCTTGATACACACAGGCATAAAACACACACACATACGGACAGTTGCGAGCGCACACACACACACAGACCGCATTCTGCACCATTCCACAAGGCCATTGTGCCATTTCAGTTGCCCGTGGTTCCAAGGAGACAGAACTCATTGACATTCCAGTAAATCAGGCATCCTGATGGGGTTGACAGGAAGAATTATAGTGTGTCATCACAGCCATGACCACGCAGATGATTCTCAAGGGGACAGCGTAGAAAATAGCTGTAAAGGGAAGAGCAGTATGACAAAAATTTTGCCACATTCACTATGCTTGTAAAACGAGACCGTTAATTAAACCGTTGCAACAACAAAGAACGATCAAATGAAGTATCTGTATGTTGCTCCACAGCAGTCATGCAGTACCACCATCAAACAGCCATCACGTAACATTTGGTTCAGTAATATGAAAAGCTGTGTGTGTCTTGTAAACACAGTCTATATATATGCCTGTATATATTCTTCTGCATCTCTAAAAGCTTTAGCTGACAAATAGCATCACGTTGCTGTGATGTCTGAATCCTAGCTCACAGGCTTATTAGCATGCAGCGTGTTGGCGAAAAGCTCCTAAACAGCCTTACCTGATGGGCCCAGCAACTCTGCATAAGCAATGTTCCCTCTATCAACCACTTCAGCACAAACTCAATCAGTTCCTGATGCTTAACGCTAACCCAATCACCCTCCGCTAATGCCGTGCCACTTTTGCTTAGGATAATAAATGAGAAATGTCCACAACTGACCTGAAGACACTGACAATCAGCTGAGGCAGGCAGCGGGAGGATGTGGAGGGGTGAAGGAAGGAGGTTCATAGGGTAAGCAAGGTAATCTGCGAAGAAATGAGGTGTGGGTTGTCGAGGTGGGAATAGCGCAGGATAGGGAGCAGAGATGAAGGTGTGAAGGGAATGTGAGAAAAGAGGAAAAGCGGCCGTGGGGGGGGGTGGCTGTTGAGGAAACGAGGAGAAAAGAAAAGGAGAGCGCGAGTCCCATGTCGGTGGGGTGAGGAGGATGTGGCGTCCGCAGAGTAATGGTGATTGCAGTTGCTGGGGGGGGGGGACACATAAAGGCTCCTGAGTCAGTGAATCCAAATGAGCTCCAAAGAGCATCACGCACCAGGACATTATCACCAGCGACAGTGTTATTCCAGCCTATTGATCTGTTCTCACAATAAACTGATGGCATTTGAATATGCCAATAAGTTGATCTCAGCAAAAGCCTGAATGATTTGCTTTGGTCTCTGCAGAAGCTCACGCCCCGAGGCCACAACACAGGATTCCTACACATTTACATTCCCTTTGTTCCCACCCGCACTGTTTTAAAATGTGTGTTTTATCTGCCGTTTAATCTGCACCAAGGAACACACTGTCCTTTGCTTTGTGCTGACATATCTGTCTCTGTGCTCTCTCCTTTATAGGTTTAGCCCCTATGAGTGGTACAACCCGCATCCATGCAACCCCGACTCAGATGTAGTGGAAAACAATTTTACACTGCTCAATAGTTTCTGGTTTGGAGTTGGGGCTCTCATGCAGCAAGGTAGTTGCCTCAGCCTGTGGCTACTGTTGCTCTGTGGAGCTGGAGCTCTCTATATCCCACTGTCTCTGAGAGCTGGGTTGTTTTATACAAGCCAGCGGCAACAGAAAAACCTCTGGGGGTCCAGACAGAACTCAGAGTAAATGTGCATGTAATGTTTTTTTTTTTAATTCAATCAACTTAGCTCATAGGAACACAGAATAAACCTACAATATATGTGTATATGAGAGGTGTATACATGAGAAAGATAGATCTGAACAGCCATCATACCACTTGGGTAAAATCAAATTACCCTTGTTTTAAAATGAATGAGGGATTTAGAATGTATATGAGTCACCCATAGACAGCAGAACCACTGAGATTTTAAAAAAAAATTATACAGTCTCTAAATCTGCTTTTTATCACAGTAATGATAGCACTATTATACCCAGTGTCTTCTCCTCTTGCCCTTGGCACATCAGCACCTGGAGATCAGTGGGGTGTGGAGTCAGGATGTGAGGTTACCTTGGGTACATGACTCTCTGGCCCAAACAGCCTGTCACTTCTCCACACTGTTCTGAATGATCGATATTGAATGTGTTTACCTGATTTGATTGATTTATGCAAACCCCCCGTCCTCGGGGAACATTTTAAATAGCACTTTTCTGTGTCTCCTGCATTATTTAAAGCACTCACTTGTGACTGAGACAAGATAATTTCACTTGTTTGAAATCCAGCAATCATCTTGTTTTGAGAGCCCTCTCAAGTGATTTCATCTCGAAGCGAGTGGCGCACCTGCCTCAGCTGAAAACTCAAAGAGAGTTCTCGAAACAAGAATTTATTTTTTGTTTTGTTTTTTGAAGGAACTAATTTCATCTTGTTTTTTTCTTTATATGATCAGAGTAAACAATTAAATACAAGATTAGAATCATAATGAGGACTTGCTGAGATGAAATACAGTGTAACATTCACCCCTGCCACCTTCCTCACACCAGGCTCAGAGCTCATGCCCAAGGCCCTATCGACTCGAATAGTGGGAGGCATCTGGTGGTTCTTCACCCTCATCATTATCTCCTCCTATACGGCTAACCTGGCTGCCTTCCTCACCGTGGAGAGGATGGAGTCACCCATAGACTCAGCCGATGACCTGGCCAAACAAACTAAAATCCTGTACGGGGTGGTAGAGGACGGCGCCACTATGACCTTCTTCAAGGTAGCTGGATCTCCTGGGGTGTTAGAGAGTAGTTTTATGAGGAATCTTTCTTTCTCACCTATTAAAGTTATAATATTTAAGATTCTGGGTGCCATCTGTGGTGGTCACATTAAGTGCTGTTTGATACTACAGGAAGTGCTGATTGAGTGTTTACAGTGCAGGTAGACATGTTGTTTTAATCAAGAAGTCTGTTAGTAATAATTGCAGCTGCGGTCTGATTTCATTCTGCACACGTTGCAAATATTTTTTTCCACACAAAAGCACCCCACTGTGTTGTGGAGTTGGTTACCTTGCTGAGAAGTTGCGCATCGCCTGATCCTCATCTAACAACTCAGCGTTGCTGCTTCCTCTTCTTCCTTTACCCCCTGCAATATTTTAAACTGATCTGGTGTCGAAGAAATGCTGAAAATGGCTGTGTCTTGTGTCGTAGATGTATTTTAAGAAGTGAATTGCATTTATTTCACAATAAAAGCCACCCTATGTTGCAGCGGTTTCAACATTTTAAGCATGAAGTGGCAGCTCTTATATGCTCTTAGAACAGTAGTAGAAGAGTTATAAACATGCTTTGCTTTATTTGGATCCCTCATGCCAAAGTAGGTATGAAAACTACTACACAACGAGATAATTACAGAATGAAAATGCACTGAATGACTGTTGCTGAAACAATCCCAACCATAAATAGCATCAGAAATGGAACTCAATTTCATAAAAACTTAACTTTCTTTTTCATAGAAATAATAAGTGTGGTAGCTGCATTTCGCAGTAAACCCAATCCCTAACCTCTAACCCAGAGTGAAAAACACACATAAACAAAATAGTCATACCATCAGAATTTTGAGATGTTTATTCCTAATGCTGCTTCCTCTGCTTTTCCCCGGTGACTCGCAGAAGACAAAAATCTCCACCTATGACAAGATGTGGGAGTTCATGAACAGCAGGAGGCAGTCTGTGATGGTGAAGAATGTGGAGGAGGGTATCCAGCGCGTCCTGACCTCAGACTACGCCTTCCTCATGGAGTCCACCACCATTGAGTTTGTCACCCAGCGCAACTGCAACCTCACCCAGATCGGAGGCCTCATAGACTCCAAAGCCTACGGAGTGGGAACACCCATGGGTAAATGACCTCGAACATTTACACACACCTGTGTTGCCTGCTGCTTATAAATTGTTTGAAAAGCTTTAGGTCAGAGAGATTGATACTGCAGATAGTATGTGACAGATAAAGTTATATAGAGAGGATGATGGATAAGCTCTGTGAATGGAAAGGTTGACCTTTATTGATGGGGTCATGGGTATAATGGTTCGAAAGAGTGAGGTGTAAAAGGTTTAGCTTAATGAAAAGCGAATGGCTGAAGAGGTTGAATTTATGGATAAGGTTAAAATGTGCCCAGGGCTCAAAAAAAAAAAAAAAAAACAGGCGCCATTCGATATCTGCCTTAGCAAGTATGGGTTTTTTTTCCCCAGCCATAATGATTTTTTCTCCCAGGATCATTTACAGAGTAGAGGAGCAAACCTGGGTTAAACAATGTTCGCAAATACTTTTAATGATGTGTTTTAGCCTACTTTGAGGTCACATAAGGCAAGTTTATGAGTGAAAGTCAGTGAAATAATCACAGAAAGCAAAACAAAAGTCAATTTAGTGCAATTCCCTGTGAGTTACTTGACACTGTCTGAATTGTATCTGAGCACTAAACCACAACAACAAAGCATTTCAGAAAGTATAAAACGAGCACTAAGAACTGTTTTAAACTGCTTGTTTGACCCAGCTCCTGTCAAAAAATAATGCACTGACATTTTAAAGAGCCATTACCCTATGATGAAGCAGATGAGCTAAAACCATCAAAATGGCTGTTTACTGTTTTATTTGGCATTTTAGCAAACGATATCATGAATCAGATGTTTTCCACTTAAAGTTTTGTTACAAATAAAGCATGCTTCATGCTGGAGATGGTTCCAGTCCCAGTGTCACAGAGGTTAGAGCGGTCATGACGAGGCCAGGGAGAGCACTGCGACCCACTGTAATGGCCACATCCATCATCAGTGATATGAAGGCCATCAAAATATAGAGGATTAATTCTGGCCATCCACATCTGGACCGGGCCGCCACTGATGAGTATGGGGCAGTAATAGATCTGCAGGGGATGCGGCGATAGCCGTGGCTGTAACAAAGCTGAGGTGATGCTGTGAAATATAGTCCCACTGTGGCTCCATAAAAGCAGAAGTACTTACACTGATGCCCTTGAGATGGACACGTAGACCCAGAAGACGTATCAGTTCTTTTTTTTATTCATGTAGCAACATAGTGTATCAAATATATGACTACAAAATATAGCCCATATCATATTAATTCAGCAATAAGTGGTTTAGTATTTAAAAGCATAAAAAAATAATGATTTAAAATGTCCGCTCTCAAAGTTATTACTGCCCACTAACTCATTTCAATCTCTAATCCTGATGTTCATTGCTCAGTATTTCAGAAATAAAGCTGATTATAGGCTGTAAAATGTTTCTTCTGTGATGAAAGAGGTCTGGAGATAATTACTTTATTAGTTCAAAGTCAGTTCTGTTTTCATGCCAGCAGTCCTCCTCGAAGAGAAGGAATATGTTTTTTTTTCTTTCTTTCTTTCTCCTCATGTCCTTGTCCCAAACCCTATGAAGACCTCGGTCTGCACGTCAGCCTTTAACCCATAACTTTTGCCCCGCTGAGCACTGTTTAGCAGCTCATTCCCCGTAGGGCTGTTACAGCAATAAACCGGAGCAAGTTGTATAATAAGTCTTAACCTTTTAGCATTTGTCAGTTCTCACATGTCCTGTTCCCAAAACGCAAATGCGTCATCCACAGCTATCGACTTAAACTGTGATCACATTAATACTTGAAGCCAGACAGTGTGGGAGTGATGGATGTCCTCTGGTGTTGAACATCTGTCAGGTAGTTGTGTATGCACAGCATGTCAAGCGCAGCGCTTTTCCATTCGCCCAGGCCCCGCTCTCCATATCCTCCTCTCGAAGGACCCATCCTATTAGCATTTATCCAAGGCCTGCTTTGTTAGGCAATCATTAATCATTTGAAATATGAGGGGAGCCAGAATCAGGGGACTCAGGATACTTGATAGATCTCTCATCTTCAAATGAAGCAAGCATATGCTTTTCACATGCACGAGCACATGCATATATACGACTGCGTCTTCAGCGCACTACATATCTACTGTACAAGCACAGAACGTATGGCCGCACGTGTTCTTATCTAAGGTTATCTCACACCATGCACGTCATAAAGAAAAGCACACTTGCATGAATACAAGACGATTTATAATCAAAGAAGCAAACATAGATATGCTGTTCAAAAATCAGTGACATTCTATGTATTTTTCCCTTTTTGTATTAATGTCCCCTTTGTCAGTCTAAATACACAGAGACTGAGATGAAAGGATGATGGATGGCAATAGATAAATGATAGATGAGACAGAGAGGGAATCAACTAAAGGGGCTGACAGGCAAAACTGTATGAGAGCAGCAGACAAAGTGATGCTACCTGCTACCAGGGGGCAGATTCAATTCATTTCTCCAGGAGTTAGAGCACAAAATGTTCCCATGTTTGTAAAAGGTGATTTCTATTATGTCGGCATTATAAAACATTTTTACATTTTACTACTGTTTCATCTCTTTTAAGTGACTCTGAATAAGCACAAAATGCCTTAAACGGAAATGGAAATGTACAACCAGGCTTCATTACGTATGATTTCGGTAATCACATAAATACACTAACAAGCTTTTAAGGCAGTTTATAAATGAAACATGAACGCTCACAGTAAGTATTAATCTTCCCCGGCCTGGCTGGGGCAGGGTGGGTGTGCTGCGCCTTGATCGGCCGCGCGTTGTGTCACACACACTGCGGATGGGAGAGGAACACGACCCCACTCGGGTGCTCTGCAACGATTACTCCTCCTTTGATCACGCCAGCACCCGCTGCGCCTTAATGCCTCGCTGCTAATTCTGGCGCCTTCCCAGTGTCTGTGGATTTGGGGTTCTTTTACTCAACATGACATCAACATGCATTAAAAACACACCGATAGAGAAACCCTATCTCTGATACACACATACAGTATAATCCCAAACACATATGCACCCATGTAATGCACACCCCGCTGGGCTGCCCTGTTTTGCCTGTTTATACGCACCATTTATGGCATATGAAAGCGCGTGCAAACAGCAGCTAATTCGTCAGATTCAACAGCAGCTCGGCTACACAAAGCCAAGTATTTGTTGCCAACTCCCTGTGCATTATAATTCACACACTGCAGAGAGGAGTGAGAATTTTGGAATCACTCTGTGAATATAGGGATTAGTGGGATTTGAAGAAGGACTTACAAAAAAACTCCCTCTAAGCAGCCAACAATAACGTGACAGGTTATATGATCACATGTGAGCCAGAGCATGTTTCATACGCCCACCACTAAAGGTTATTTATATATATCTATATGACAATGATACACAGCATAGCATAATCAGTTTTTTTCATATTTTGCTTTTATCTATGTTCACCACTCTGATGTGGTGTTTTGTCACCGCAGGCTCTCCATACAGAGACAAGATCACAATAGCCATTCTGCAGCTGCAGGAGGAAGGGAAGCTGCACATGATGAAGGAGAAGTGGTGGAGAGGGAACGGATGTCCCGAGGAGGAGAGCAAAGAGGCCAGCGCTCTGGGGGTGCAGAACATCGGTGGGATCTTCATCGTGCTGGCTGCGGGACTGGTGCTGTCAGTGTTTGTGGCTGTGGGGGAGGTCCTTTACAAGTCTAAACAGAACGCACAGCTGGAGAAGGTACTGGAGTCTTTCCTGATACATTCAAAGGATTAAAGATTCTGCTGTATTTTTGCTGTTGTTTCTCTCCCAGTCATTTTATTCAGGCAGTATTTAATTTTTGGATTTGGCATCCCTCTTTATACATGTCTCATTTTCTTATTTTACTTTCAGTTTGAGTTTCAACTTGCAATTAAACCAAACTAAAATCAAATAAAACACACATACGTACTACACACTTAAAGTGTTTAGTTAGTTTACTTTGCATATCAATTTTTTTCAGGTCTATCTTAAAACAATACTCAAATTTACATTGAAATAGTTCTAACCTGATCCCCCCCGTCCACACCGGCCTTAAAAAGATTCCTTTGTTGTACTTAGTTAATCTTTTTAGTTCCACATCCCATAGAGAGATGGCAACATGACTTAATGACTTAATGTTTTACTTTACTACTTTAAGACTGAAACTTTGGTTGTCTAACAGATTTTCCTTCTCTTATTTTGAAATCACATCAGGATGTAGTCTCCTTATGGGCAGTATAAACAGACAGAACAATTACAGCAGTTATTATTGTTTTAAAAGATGAATCAAATTTGATCTGATCTTTTAAATGCATGATTGCCTGAAATGAAAACGTTCACCATGCATACAGTGCTGCATATGTGCAGCTTTTTTCTCTCCCGCCTCTGGTTATGTTTCTTTCTAGAATACATTTCAGACTCTTCTATCTGTGCCCTATTTTAGTACTGAGTGCACATGATTCATCACACAGTGTAGAGTATGTATTTTAGTGCACTTTCACTTGTGCAATGATGTTTCCAGATAATTGTGGAAGTCCGTTTGATAGCGTATTTTAATTATTTACATCTACAGAATTATCTCAGTGCGGCGGCGTGTTACTTTATTGCGATAGTAATTAGTTTCTAGCTTTTTTTTTTTTATGGGGCTGCATATGTTTCAGAGCACATCTTAGATATCATTAATCAAGAGCCGCAAGACTGGGTCACAATATTCAGATAATTTGCAAATGCCACAGTCTCTAGGCTGCCAAGGTGCAAGTAATTTACATGCTGACAACAAGCCTCTCCTTCTCTATTTTCTCGCCCTGCAAGCCTCCTCCACCCTAACATCACCGTCTTTTTTTTTTTTTTTATCCCCCTTGTTTTCCATATTTTCTCCCATCAGTCTAATCCATGTCCCTCCTCATTGTTTCTTTTCCCCTCACCCTTCCTGCCCCTCTCTACTTCTGTAATCACTCATCTTCCCAGTATACAAAGTATTTCATTCAGGCGCCAGACAAATATATGTAAAAAAAGAGGGAAAAATACAGAAATACCTGGTGCATAAGCCACCCACAGATATCCATCTCACACACCTACGCACATACACAAACAGAAAAAATAACAGCTTCATACTTTAATGCTCTCCCTCCTCTTTTATATCTCTTCTCCTCCTACATCCTCTAAGAATTTGAATTAGATTTTGCATAATCAGAAAGTGAATGTATGGGAATTTGTCTTGGCAAGGTTGGTGCTCAAGCATATTGGCATTTTATAGGATTTCACACCACATGCATTATGCAGGGACAACAGAAGCTCATATTACAGAAGTTACATAACACTTGTCACTCTGTGAGGGGGTGATTGATGTTTTAAAAGAAGGTACCAATATTTTGGGATTTAATCTGCTGAAGTGGATGTTTTGTCCTTTGTGCAATATCTTTACATTTTCCTCTGGCATGCCAAAAATTACAAGTGTTTGAATGTTTTTTTCTCAGGATTTAGTTCTTGGCAGGGTGCGAAAAGGCTCTGAAACAGCATTCAGACCTTTGTGAGACAGTAACGCTGAAAAGGGGGGAAATCTGGGACATGTCAGACCTTTAAGTTAAGACCTGTTTACTGCTGAGAAAGAAAAAAAAAAAAAGATTATTTACAAAATGAATTAACAGGTTTGACCTAATTTGACCTGTCCACTGCTGACAGCTTTACAACGTTAAGACTTATTTTCAATCGGTTCAATAAAAAATAAAAAATCAATCTATCTTCATTTGCTGCTACATGTTTTATACGTTTTCTTACTTTCCTTCTTCACCGACCTTGAGTAAACCAAGATCGGTTCACTCATTCTGAGGAGCACCACTTACCCTGTAAAAACAGTCGTATATCGTCCTCTTAGGCTCTGGAGAGGCTTTCTGAAGTCCAAGAAATCTTTTTAGATTGGGTTTTAGGCTCTGATTCTTTTAAGAGAAAAACCTGTGTTGCAAACTGGGCACTTGGAGTTTGAAAAACCAGACAGGAAGATGAAAGACCAGGTGGGGAGATGGACTCTTGAGATCAAAATCTATTATTTTCTGATCAAAAGGGCTGCAGCATAATTGTGCAGCATGAAGCAAAGACAGAACCAACAAAAAGAAGATGGAGGAAAATAAAATAAAACATCAAACCATGCCATTAAAATTACTGTTTGCATATCAAAATATATACCCTGTAAATTATTAATCTTGATTCAATGTGAAGCTCAACTGTTTGTTGGAGTATTAATGCCTCTATGAGGAATTTTTAAAAAGATCCTATGTTGGTGCCCCCCAGTGGTAAACAAAGACATTATGGCAGACATGAGTGCATTCCCCCACAGATCTGACCCAGGAGCACAGAGGTGACATGAATGAGTTGAAAGAACACATATAATAGACTGCACCCAATTTTCTGTGGTATTGTGAGATTTTTACACAAAAGTAAATGCCATCAAAATAGTTCAAAAAAAGGCCATGCTAACAGAGAAATTCTAAACAAAAAGTGTAATAAAGTCCAAACATGCTCACGATATGTATGGATTCATCACCTTTTCTAGACAGTTATGTAGCCTACAAGAGTCCTAATGTCTTGCCGATATTCTGTATTGACTCCCATGTTGAATATAGCTAATACTGGCATTTTCAAGTTGCGTAAGTTTGAGTAATGTGGCAGACATCACGATGCCAGCCATAATACCCCCCCCTCCTCCCCTCTTTTCCTGTTGCCTTCTGCAGCGATCATTCTGCAGCGCCATGATGGACGAGCTGCGCGTGTCTCTGAAGTGCCAACGCCGTCTCAAGCAGAAGCCTCAGCCGCCCGTCATCGTTAAGACGGAGGAGGTCATCAACATGCACACGTTCAACGACAGGAGACTCCCAGGAAAGGAAACCATGGCGTGAGCGCCGAACGCACACCCACCCCTCAGTAAACAAACACGGTGGCGGGGGGGGGGGAGGGGGACAGGGTTATATTACTGCTGACTTTTAACCACAGACTGAAGTTAGCAGTCAAAACAGGATTCCTTTTGAACCCACTTGCTTATGTAGACAGATGTTTCCTGTGGAAATATAGATACCTGAGCAGTGTCACCTCACTGTGACGTTCACTTTTTGAAGGGAGCTGGAGAGGAGGGACTCTTGGGTTTGTGTTGATAAAGTATGTAAATTGAAACGATTGAAATGATGATGTAAGTTTGGAACAAAACATAAGTCTGGTCCACACTTGAGGTGGACTTAAACACACACAAACACACGCATAACACATGTATGCACACACGCTCGCACACACACACACACACAGACACCGACACACTCTCATCTAACACACTTGACACCTGTGCAGAAGAGAAAACTCTATTGTGACAGTAACACCAGATGTAGTTTTTCTGTTGATGTCAATACCCTTTTGTCTTACCTCCATGTGTGTGTGACCCCCATCGGCCCCTCCCCTCAGTGGCTTGAGTTTCTTTCAAATGATTTGAACAAACACTAATCTCACACCAACAAAGGGAACAGTAGACGGAGCCAAACGGTTTACTGTGAACTGATGTATAAAAGTGATATTTAGTTTCGAATCATCTATGCTGACCTTGTTGAATACTCATTGTTTTCTTCTGTAACACCTTTCTCGTGCCAAAGTTCTGCCATTGTAAAGAACTTTCTACCATGCCTACTATTATGTTCAAAGCCTCTACAAGCAAAAGCATACTGTCAAAGTCCTTATCCATGTCCGTCCATCACATGCAGTCTGCAGTTTTCACTCTGTATCAGTTGTTGTTTAAAATGCAGGATTTCTACAAAAATGTTTGTTTTTGTACAAGAACAAGAAGTTTTGTAGTACTTTGTATCATGGTAGCCCCTTCCTGTGGACAAAATATGTAGCAGATACTAACTCAGCCCCTCAAACTCTGACAACTGGTGGCTACTGGGGCTTCAAACTCTGCTGTGTAGGGTTCATCTCTCTCTCATCATTCAGAGATTCAGTCTGTTTTTCCTGTCAGTCTCGTGGGGCCCGTTGTACATAGTGTCTGTCTGGGGGACAATGTGGTGGATTTCAGAGGGTAAGAACAATGAAACTGTTAACGAAGGTGGTGACTCATTCTAGAAATTTGCAACTGTCAGCAAAGTCCCACTGACAGACATCGTGATTAACTAACAGCGGCTATGATGAGTCACCACGGAAAACGTAGTAAAACAAGTGTTGCTTGCTCGTGATACCAGGCAAGATTGTTGTTATCACACCAAATTTTAGCCTTAGGAAACTGCGAAAAGAAAAAAAAAAGGTTCAAATTTTATCATGAGAACATTAAAGTCTTATTTTTTAATCTAGTGAAAGTAATTCTACAATTATATTATCACCAATACTGGGTTTTTGAGGCCAATACTGATAATGATATATCAGCCAAGAGTAACTGTTTTAACCTAAATACATAACATAAATAATTTTGATATGGATATATTCTAAGTGGGACATATGACAGGTCAAAACTCAACTTTTCAGTATTCTCTGGTGGACAAAGTATTTCTAAATGACCTTAGACAATGCATCCATACCAGTATATTTGCTAAAAGCTAATATCAGCAGTTATATTGGCCTGGGTGATGTATTGGTCTAGCTCTAAAAATAGTCAGTGCATTAAGGGTATCCTGTTCAGTTAGGGTATCAGTGCATGAGTGAGACGAACAACATATTTTCTATACAAAGCTTTTTCAACAATTTATTAGAAATTTGTGTCAATATCTGCAACCAAGACAGAATAGAAGAGATGGCTGCACTTGAATAAAGAAAAAAATGTCATTTGATTCTAGAAAATTATTGAAACAAGTTGAAATAATCTTATAGCACTGGCAGGTCATTTTCACAACTTTCCAAAAATATTACCTTTAGGACTCAGTAATAGACAAAAATGACATGATAAGATGTAGATTTTTGCACCACAAGGTCCATTTAGTAGCTGCTCTGGAGTTTTCAGTCGTATCAGATGATGTCTTTTTAAACCAACATGGATGAGAAGTGCTCATCTAAATGGAAATCTGGAGATCTACATTTTCAACTGGGCAACTCAACGAGATGATGAAGATCATGTAATATGATCAAAAGCTCCAGTTTAGCCTCTGAAGAGACATTGCAGTGATAATGTTTTTTTTTCAACTGCTGATTCTAAGGTGCACAATGAGCTTGATAGGCCACTGGTGAATGTATGTGTAAAACAGTGCAGCTGCAGTACGACTGCAATGAAAGCAGCTTCGAGGCAATCACTGTACGTTACCATGGTAAATGTCTCACCTTCGCTCATTTGGGAGGCGTCACTTCACTCGTTGCCTCAAGTGGACTTGAGCAACTCTGGGGCGTGATGTTGATTATAGCCACATAATTTATCCACTAATTGTCTCCAAATGTGTGTTCTCCTCACCAAGTGACACAAACACATCTGGCCCCACGACACCTGTTGTCTGTTAACTCTATTCTATGTTGCGAAATGACAAGCATACATGGTAGGTCACTACATCACTGCCCCTATCTTCCCTCTCCACCCATTTTAATCATTTGATCTGTTAGTCCAGGGATTTCAAAGTGGGAAAAAAAACATCCACACAAAGTCCAATGCTAGTGATGACATCTCTGCTGTACATGAGTGGATGTAGTTAATGACTTACTTAAAACAACCACCATATACACATTATGAGAATTGACAGGGAAGACGTAATCCTGAAATCTGTTGGCGCTCTACCAGTGTTGCTTGTCATTTCCACCCAGCTAAATCTAGCGGCACGAGCTGAAGTGATTGAATACCTTGGAAACATTTATTAGAAACGACTCCAAAAGGCTTTGCTGTCCTGTTGAAAACAAACATGAGCTCATGGAATTTGACATTGATGCAAGGTTTTACAAATAATGTCATTAAAATAATGTCATAATTGTACCTTTGCCTTATATTATTCATGCAACCTTTTCATGTTCTTCTGGTAACAAAGGAGCAGAAGACAGAATATCTTTTGGTGTCTCATTGTGGATTGCATCAATGCCATCAAGTATAATGATGAGCATTATGTCTTGCAGTATTCTGAAATGTCAGGACTCTTCTAATTGATTAAATGTCCAAAGACTTGATTTGTATTATCTAAATGAATACATTAGGTAATTGCTAAATTGTTAATCAAATCAGCATTGTAAGCATGTTTGGGCAGCTGTTTTCCTGACTTGCTCCCTGGCTGTTGGTGCATCTATCTACCTGGCTGTGTGCCGGGCTGTGCGATGCTTTTTCTGACCACACAGTTTCTAAAATATCCCTCTGAGATCACGGGAATCCAGATGACTGTAAGTATATAGAATTCACAATGATACACAGGAGACTGCACAGCCTGACAAAAAGGGCCCAGAGAATGTTCCACGCCTTCTGACTCTCTGATATTTCATTGTTTATTGTTATTTCCCTCCCACAGGCAGCGGCGGGCGGTCAGACAGTTCTGGGTTTCTGACAAGGTTTTTCTGGGAGTAATGATGAAAACAACATAAATGGCCGCCCTGTCTGCCCTCCAGATTGACAGGGAAGGTCAGAGCATGCGTCAGTGCGTTCACCAGGGACCGTTTAGTCTGTCACACTTATTTCCATCATATTAAGTCCTCTTCCTCCTTTACCTAAGTGGTCATTGGAAAGGTATCCTTGGATAACATCTTGTTCATTAGGCAATTAATGGCTAAGATTGCGTTGTGGACAGAAAATTGCTTTCTGAATGTGACTTTGGTTTGTCACACAGATATTATAGGCTAACAGCACCTGCCAAGGAGGGTTTTGTGAAGGAGAAAATGTAGTCCTCTGTTCATTTCCCAGTGACTTTAATAATTCAGGATTCCAGATTAAGAATCATGTAAGCCCACTTTGATTTTTCTCTGTTAAACAAGTAGCAGTACATGTACTTGTAAAGTCATTACATAATCTAGGGGTGGGCGTATAATGACATACAATACATCATCAGAGGTTTCACCATAGTTTATATTTGTGGTGTATTATGTGGCTGTATTGATGGCTAAGTCATTATTTCACCACTTTGGTCCAATCCAGACTTAAATATCTCACCGACTACTGGATGGATGGTCATTCATGTTCCCAGAGGATGAAGCCTGCTGACTTCGATCAGATCCCTGACTTTTCCTCTGGCGCCACCAGCAGGTTGATATTTGTGTGGTTATTTTGTGAAATGTCTCAACAGCTGTTCAGTGGATTTCCATGAAAATTGGTACAGACATTCACACCCTCTTCAGTATGAAATGTAATCACTTTTACCCCCTGACTTTTCACTTCGTATCAGTCAAGTTTTTACTTTGTCCACTACTTTAGCTCACAACCAAACACATGCTAAACTAATCACATTCCCTTCAGCCACAGCTGTACTTTGTGTTCAGCGGTAATCAATAAAGATGATAGAAATGGTAAATATTGTAGCTGCTAAACAACAAGAGCACATTAGCATGTTGATATTAGCATTTAGCTAAGAGCATCACTGTGGCTGTGCAGTCATACAGAGCTACTAGCATGGCTGTTGAGTCTTTTAGTCTTGTTCACTTAATTTTCCAGAAAATGTATGGATATAATAATATGACAATACATGTTAACTAAACTTGTTACACCTAAAACAAATGGAAACTGCAATGAAGAATGAACATGTGAAGTACTGCAGTTCATATACAGAATAATGCTTGGAATTATTGTTTGTAACATAAAATCCAAATCATAATTACAGTTTATTTCATTTGAACTCTCAAATATCTCAAATTATGAAAAAAAAAGTATTTAGAACAATATGCAATTAAAAAAACATAATTTGTTGCCAAACATAGTCCTTGTGTAGGTGGTAAAAGTAAATGAGTGCTGACAAGTAGTAGTGGAAAAGTAGGCTACTTGTTGCTTTTTTAAAAAAAAAAAAAAAAGAAGAAGAAGAAGAAGAAGAATTTAACAATTTAACATCTTTTTATTCTCTCTCCCTCAGTCTAAAGCCATCACTGATTCCTGGCATGGACTGCGTAAATAATTTAATGATTTGTTACCATGTGGCTCATATCAACAAAGCTAGTAGCAATCTTTGGTGCAATATTCAGCCTGCGGTAGATGATTGTCCCTCTGTAGACATCTCAGGTTTCCTTTCTGTGAAGTTCAGCATGTATAATAAGAAATTCTGGGGAAATGTAATAAAAGGGGAATTGCAATAGCTGGCTGAGCCGGGCAGACGTCATTGGTTGAAAAGTGATGATTTGGTACGCATGAGGATCTTGCCCAGCAGTGGCATGTGTCTGCCCAGAGATAGCACAGGGGGGCGTATTGGAAGAATCATCGGCCCCATATAAAGAAATCTAATGGTTTTACTGGAGCTAAGTGTATTATCCGCGTGAGCAAAGTGTGTGTTTGCATGTAGATTCTCAACCGTTTGCCACCTGTATGTGGGTTTCTACAGTCACACACGCATGTGTGCCCAGGGGGACAAACCCCCGTTTCAGCAGCAAATGAATTTCAATTTGAAGAAGTGATCTTTTGTGTCATGTAGCAATTCGTTTGGATGTGGTTTTCTATCTGAGTGTTTTTTCCCAGTGGCAGATGTGTTGTGGTGGGTGGCAGCTGCAGAATGGAGGAGCACAGCTTGCTAAGTGATTCACCCTGCTCCTGGCGTCTCCGTTACCCCATGAGTCTTTTCACTGACAATGTTTTCATTTCTATTTGCTTTATGTGTAACTAGGGTGGTTGGCTCGATGCTTTGACAGCTCTGTCAGAAAAATGACAGTGCTGGTTGTCTCTTAGAGTAGGGGTGAGAAAAACTAATGGTGCGTTTGGAGGCTATTTCATTTTCATGACCTATTCCGCACTGGTCCTGAGAAAAGTAAGGAGAATATTACGCTAAATCACATTTTAGATGAACATGTTGATGGCGCTCACTCTGATAAAATCCCCAGATTGATAGTGCGAATGAGCTCACTATCTGATGACATCCGCTGCATTTTTATGCACACGCCGGAAATAACAGTGTTGAATCTAGAACCAGTCACTTCTCCTGACAGGGGAATCGCTGTTTTGTTCACTGCTGTCAAATAGCACTCTCGTACCTCACCAAAATCCCCCATTAGGTTCTCTCAAACAAATGTCCCCCACCCCCCGCCATCCCCCCACCCACCTTCCCCTCTCTCTGCCTTTGAGTCATTCATACTGTTGATTCCACCTCTGGAGGAATACATCAGGCATAACGCCTTTTTCTTTCATCAAGGCAGCAGCTTTAAAGTAATTTTCCTCTTCTCATAGGGAGCCAAATGGAGACGAGAAGATGTCGATTCTCTCATCTCTTTGTCTGTCCCCTTTGATCTCTTTCAACATGAATTCCCAATGCACAGAAAGTAAATGGGATTTTTTTTCCCTGTCTTTCTCTTGAGCATGGTTGATCATACAAAATTGACCAGAAATGACTCCTAATGACCCCTGTGTTTTACTCAAAAAAAAAAAAAAAAAAAAAAGAATACCCCAAAACACACTCGTGGCTATCATTACTCATAGTGCATTTTAATGGAGGATGAATAATTCAGGGTTCACTTGTAGATGTAATAGCCCAGTGCGCTGATGCTGTGAACATCTTTATGGAGGCATGGCCATCTGCGTGCTCGTGTGTGTGTGTTTTGGAGAAGGGGAGGGTTTGGTGAGGGAGTACAAAGGTTTCAGCAGTGCCTGTATGCCAGTGTGTGTTGTTGCCTGTCGCATTAACAGACAGCAGTTGTGATTTATCTTGTATTCCCAGTACAGGGGCCCCCTCTCTCTCACTGGAAAGGTTAAAGCATACAGCCTGGAGGCGGTACTACAAAGGTCAACATGCAGTTTAGGAATGAGGAATAGGACGATAGAGAAATGTACTCCTCTCATCTGCTCGGCCAGTGTACTGTCTTTGACATCCCCAAAACACACCCTGTACTGTTTGCAGCAAAGGCGGCGGTGTTTATCAGTCTAGTTCTCTATCCTTTCTCCCCCTGTCCTCTTCCTCTTCCTTCTTATCATCGCCTCCCTGAGATACGTCCAATATCACAAGCTGTAAAAATAGCTGACCTTGACAAAGCCATCTCCAGAGATGGTATATGAAAAAAAAGGTGGGGGCTGTATAGGGAAATGATGGTGGGTAACAAAGGGAAACTGTAAACAAAAAGCGTACCTTTAATGGACCCCCTAAAGTCTGGATGTGCTTAGGGAGAGAGACAGTGAGAGAGACAGCCGGTTATAAAAAGGAAGGCGCTGGGCCATTAAAGAGGAGCAGGAGAATAGAGAGAGGGCTGTGAAGAAACACCAGCGTCTTTGGTGAGTCAGATGTGTTGAGGTGATTAATCTGCTTTGGCTGTGTCCTTCACAGGCCTGAGGGGGAACAATGATACAATGGCACTAGGTTTCCCCCTAGTGAACAGAGCTGAGAAGTGATAGAATAAAGAAAATCATTTTTCTTCACTCTGAACTCATTTATTTTGAGTCTCTGTGACATGTAGGTGCCATGATTGATGTATATTACTGTTTCTCTTGTCAGATAACGAAGAACTATGAAAGAGTGACTTTATTCAAGGTCAAGACTACAGAGTGGACAAGAATTGAATGAGCTGAACTAGTTTCAAAAGGCTCTTAAAGGGAAACAGGCAGTAAAGAAGTTCCCCTCAGTTGATGTGAAAAATTTGACTGATATTTTCTTAACCAAATAATCTGTTAATTGTTGATTATTCTGTTTTAGAAGAGAAAGAAAAGAAAAATAGCTTTTATAATCTTCAAATTGCTTGTTTTGGAGGTGCCACAGTGACCTACATGTCTAAGAAGCATGCCATTTAACGGCAACATCCCCAGTTCAAATTTGCTGAATCAAACATGTACACTATAAGAAATAAAGGCAAAAATGGCCAAACAGTCATCTTGGGAAAATTGTTTTGTTTGTCCAGCCAACAGCCCGAAATTGCGGTGCCCCTGAAGGTCAAAGCACAACACTTCACAAAACACAGAAACATTTCAGATTACAGAAAGGGTGTGACAGCACTTCTTGTTTGTGACTGGACAAAACCAGAGTCAACACTTTGAGTATGATCACTCTCTGCCGCGCTTGTGCGTGGCGTGTATCGTCATTGGCTACGTCTTGTCTCGTCATGAGCCTCTGGGAGGAGCGCAGAGAGGCGGAGAAACTCGGACAACAGATGAGTCCCAACCTTTGAGCTGTGGCCTCGGTTTGTCAGTATTGTGGGGAAACCGTAATTACCGAAGAAGCCTGGGTGCTAAAACAAGCTTTGAAGCTGCTTTATTGTCGAACAGGAATGAGGCTGGATGCTGAACACACCTGTGGCATGAAGGTAAGGCTAAGGAGCGTACTAGCTAGCAGCTAGCGTTAGCATTTGCGTTAGCGGCGAGCTAATGATCTTATTTCCATTTCAGTCTTTTCTCCCGTGGGTAAGTGTGTGTTTGTGTTTACGTGACATGACTTGTGGACCCCTAACGAGGACGGGTAAAACACAAGGAGCTCTTGATAGTCTGTTTAAACCCCCGTTTACAGTCACTTTACCGACATTTTTGTATTCCATCTTGGCCATTTTAACTCGGTTTTTAGCCGTCTGTCATGTCGTTGCAATCGTTTTGAGTCTGTTTGTGGTAATTTTATATTATATTGCATCTGTACCTGTCTGCTATACACCTGAATGTCAGCGTTTGCGACAGCAAATTTGAGGTGCCGCCACGGCCGTACCTTTTGACGAAAATCCAAGCTTTTGATAACTTTCAATCACAAAGGCGTTAAACAGTAACCTGACTGTTAAATATCTAGAAGTTCGTTCAAATACAGTATTCCCAAATGGCGAAAATGAGCAAAATCTATATATTAAAGTCATAATGGCTGACTTCCTGTTGGTTCGAGTCTGTCCAACACAGAGCACTGACATTGTTTATGTTCAGTATTCAGTATATCAGAAAAATGTAATAATAGAAGTAATCTGCAACATAAAAATAATGTAGAAGTAATCTGTATTAAAAGAAGTAATGTAAAAGTAATCAGCAATATCAGATGTAAGATATAAGAGTCAAACTAATCTGTTACTAGATGTAGTTTGCAACAGTAAAAGTTATCTGTAAATTTAGAAGTAATATGTAATAAGAAAAGTAATATGTAATGTGAAAAGTAATATTAAAGGTAACAGTAAAAATAATCTGTAATATAAAGCAACACAGAAGTAACAGTAATCCAAAACAGAAGTAAAAATGTCACATTATAGTAAGACATCAAAACACCACTGTATAGTAAAGCATAATAATGTCAAATGCTATTATTAAGGATCAGACAAAATGGGCTTGAAAAATGTCTTAACTTCAATTTGATTGTATGTGATCAGAAATTATTAGTTATGTGTAAGTGCTAGACATGCTAGACAACACTGTACAAAACAATATCAATTCTTCAAATAAAATATTAAAGTGATTTGTTCATAAGTGTGTTAATTTTAACTGTTGGTCAGAGGGTGTTTTTAAAAATATCTTTACAGTGTATAACTACCAGTACACTTTTTTCTCACATAAGCTGCTGTTAGACCTTTGTAAACTTGGTTGTTTTTCATTAAACGAAAACAACACATAACAACGGCATTTTAAATATTTGTTTTAAGAAGAAGGTTGAAATGATTCTGTATGTGACAGTATGTGGTGGAATACTCAGCCAGACTGCATTTAAATTGTACTTAGCTGATAGTGTTTATTATTGTTATGCTGTTTACAGTAACAAACATGATTGCTTCAGTGATTAGTTGATAGACACACAATAATCACTTCACTTTTTCCAAAATGTTTCTCGTTGTTGGTTCTTCAGGAGGTGATGATAGTGAACGGTTCATTTTCTGAAACAGCCCTCCAATGTTTGGAAAATGTTCTGGTTCAGCTGTAATGTTATAATGTTGTGTATTGATCATTTTCCTTTGTATGTTTCTCTTTGATTTCCTCCAGGTGTCACCACTTCGTCCACAACATTGTCCACGATTGCTGAGACATGGTCCATGATCGGAGAGACATTGTTGAGGATGAGGGAGACATCGTCCACGATCAGAGACGTTGTCCATGATCGCAGAGACCTTGTCAAAGACGAGAGAGACATTGTCCCATGCTTCGTAGAGACCTTGCGATAGAATCGGCGGAGACGGGGGTCACCGATTCGAAGGCATTGCCCGCGATCAGGGACATTGTTGATGATCACAGAGACACCGTCTATGATCTCAGAGACATCGTCCACGATCACAGACACAGTCCATGATCGCAGAGACTTTGTCCATAATCTCAGAGACATTGTCCGCGATCACAGAGACGTAGTCCACGATCACAGAGTCTTCGTACAACGGGGAAGCTCTTAAAGACCAGGACAGAGGACTCCAGGTAATTCACAAACGGCTTTACATCAACTGTCCAACACAGAGCACTGTTTAGTAAGGCGTCAAAGATGTTTACAAAAATGTCATAGCGTTGTGTCAAAAAATGTCATAGTATAGTAAGGCACCAAAAACCATCAAAATATGTCATAGTATAGTAAGTTGTGAAAAAATGACATAGTATAGTAAAGCGTCAAAAATGGTCAAAAAATATTAAATGTTCTGGTTCAGTTGTAATGTTGAATATTTATCTGTGTTTTCGTGGTTAAACTGTTGATGAGGAATAGGTAGCAATGTATTGATCATTTTCCTTTGTATGTTTCTCTTTGATTTCCTCCAGGTGTCACCACTTCGTCCACGACATTGTCCACGATCGCTGAGACATGGTCCATGATCGGAGAGACATTGTTGAGGATGAGGGAGACATCGTCCACGATCAGAGACGTTGTCCATGATCGCAGAGACCTTGTCAAAGACGAGAGAGGCGTTGTCCATGGTCAGAGACATTGTCCCATGCTTCGTAGAGACCTTGCGATAGAATCGGCGGAGACGGGGGTCACCGATTCGAAGGCATTGCCCGCGATCAGGGACATTGTTGATGATCACAGAGACACCGTCTATGATCTCAGAGACATCGTCCACGATCACAGACACAGTCCATGATCGCAGAGACTTTGTCCATAATCTCAGAGACATTGTCCGCGATCACAGAGACGTAGTCCACGATCACAGAGTCTTCGTACAACGGGGAAGCTCTTAAAGACCAGGACAGAGGACTCCAGGTAATTCACAAACGGCTTTACATCAACTGTCCAACACAGAGCACTGTTTAGTAAGGCGTCAAAGATGTTTACAAAAATGTCATAGCGTTGTGTCAAAAAATGTCATAGTATAGTAAGGCACCAAAAACCATCAAAATATGTCATAGTATAGTAAGTTGTGAAAAAATGACATAGTATAGTAAAGCGTCAAAAATGGTCAAAAAATATTAAATGTTCTGGTTCAGTTGTAATGTTGAATATTTATCTGTGTTTTCGTGGTTAAACTGTTGATGAGGAATAGGTAGCAATGTATTGTTCATTTTCCTTTGTATGTTTCTCTTCGATTTCCTCCAGGTGTTACCACTTCGTCCACGACATTGTCCACGATCGCTGAGACATGGTCCATGATCGGAGAGACATTGTTGAGGATGAGGGAGACATCGTCCACGATCAGAGACGTTGTCCATGATCGCAGAGACCTTGTCAAAGACGAGAGAGGCGTTGTCCATGGTCAGAGACATTGTCCCATGCTTCGTAGAGACCTTGCGATAGAATCGGCGGAGACGGGGGTCACCGATTCGAAGGCATTGCCCGCGATCAGGGACATTGTTGATGATCACAGAGACACCGTCTATGATCTCAGAGACATCGTCCACGATCACAGACACAGTCCATGATCGCAGAGACTTTGTCCATAATCTCAGAGACATTGTCCGCGATCACAGAGACGTAGTCCACGATCACAGAGTCTTCGTACAATGGGGAAGCTCTTTGAGACCAGGACAGAGGACTCCAGGTAATTCACAAACGGCTTTACATCAACCGTCCAACACAGAGCACTGACATTGTTTATGTTCAGTATTCAGTCTATCAGAAAAACATAATAATAGATGTAATCTGCAATATAAAAATAATGTATAAGTAATCTGTATAAATAGAAGTAATGTAAAAGTAATTGGCAATATCAGAAGTAAGATGTGATGGTCAAAGTAATCTGTTACTAGATGTAGTTTGCAACAGTAAACTTTATCTGTAAATGTGTAAGTAATAAGTAATTAGAAAAGTAATATGTAATGGGAAAAGTAATCTGATATTAGAAATTACAGTAAAAGTAATCTGTAATATAAAAGCAATGCAGAAGTAATAGTAATCCAAAATAGAAGTAAAAATGTCACAGTATAGTAAAGCACTAAAAATGTCGTAGTATAGTAAGGCATCAAAATGTCAGACGTTATTGTTGTTGTTAAGGATCAGTCAAAATGGGACTGAAAAATATCTTAACTTCAGTTTGATTGTACATGATCAGAAATTATTAATCTTGTGTAGGTGCTAGACATACTAGACTACACAGCATAAAACAATATCGAGTCTACAAATAAAATATTGGATTGAGTTGTTCGTAAGTGTGTTAATTTTAACTGTTGGTCCAAGGGTGATTTTAATAATATCTTTGCAGTGTGTAACAACCAGTCCTACACTTATTTACTTCAAATTTTCACATAAGCTGCTGGCAAGACGTTTGTAAATTTGGTTGTTATTCATTAAATGAAAACAACACAAAACAAAGATCTTTTAAATTTGTGTTAATAAGAACAAGGTTGAACTTTGAAAAAAATGATTCTGTGTGTGACTGACTATGGGGGTAGAAATACTCAGAATTTTTACTTAAGTATAGTGAACAACACAAGTTAAAACCCTGCATTCAAAATTTTACTGAACTGTTAATGTTTATTATCGTTGTGCAGTTCATAGTAACATACACGACTGCTTCAGTGATTAGTTGATAGACACACAATTAATAATCATTGTACTTTTTCCCAAATATTTGTTGTTGTTGTTTTTTTTTTTTTTTGTTGTTTTCATGGTTAAACTGTTGATGAGGAATAGGTAGCAGTGTATTGATCATTTTCCTTTGTATGTTTCTCTTTGATTTCCTTCAGGTGTCACCACTTCGTCCACGACATCATCCATGATCGCTGAGACATGGTCCATGATTGGAGAGACATTGTTGAGGATGAGGGAGACATCGTCCACGATCAGAGACGTTGTCCATAATCGCAGAGACTTTGTCCATAATCTCAGAGACATTGTCCACGATCACAGAGACGTAGTCCACGATCACAGAGTCTTCGTACAACGGGGAAGCTCTTTGAGACCAGGACAGAGGACTCCAGGTAATTCACAAACGGCTTTACATCAACCGTCCAGCACAGAGCACTAACACTGTTTAATAATAGAAGTAATCTGCAATATAAAAAAATGTATAAGTAATCTGTATAAGTAGAAGTAATGTAAAAGTAACTGGCAATATCAGAAGTAAGATGTAATAGTCAAAGTAATCTGTTACTAGATGTAGTTTACAGCAGTAAACTGTAAATGTATAAGTAATAATAAGTAAGGTGTCAAAAAACGTCATAGTGTAGTAAGGCATGAAAAAATGTCATAATATAGTAAAACGTCAAAAAATGTCATAGTATAGTAAGGCATGAAAAATGGTCAAAAAATGTCATAGTATGGTAAGGCATCAAATACTTTCAAAAAATGTCAGTGCAGTAAGGCATCAAAAAATGTCATAGTATGGTAAGGCGTCAAAAACTTTCAAAAAATGTCATAGTATGGTAAAATGTCAAAAATTGTCATAGTATAGTAAAGCGTCAAAAAGTGTGTAGTAAGGCGTAAAAAATTGTCAAAAATGTCATAGTGTAGTAAGCCATCAAAAAATGTCATAGTATGATAAGGCATCAAAAACTTTCAAAAAATGTCATAAAAATGTCATAGTATAGTAAGGTGTCAAAAATGTCATAAAAATGTCATAGTATAGTAAGCGTCAAAAATGTCATAAAAATGTCAGTATAGTAAGGCGTCAAAAATGTCATAAAAATGTCATAGTATAGTAAGGTGTCAAAAATGGTCAGAAAATGTCATAGTATAGTAAGGTGTCAAAAATGTCATAAAAGTGTCATAGTATAGTAAGGTGTCAAAATGTCATAGTATAGTAAGGTGTCAAAAATGTCATAAAAATGTCATAGTATAGTAAGGCATCAAAAATGTCATAAAAATGTCATAGTATAGTAAGGCGTCAAAAATGTCATAAAAATGTCATAGTATAGTAAGGCGTCAAAAATGTCATAAAAATGTCATAGTATAGTAAGGCATCAAAAATGTCATAAAAATGTCATAGTATAGTAAGGTGTCAAAAATGTCATAGTATAGTAAGGTGTCAAAAATGGTCAGAAAATGTCATAGTATAGTAAGGTGTCAAAAATGTCATAGTATAGTAAGGTGTCAAAAATGTCATAAAAATGTCATAGTATAGTAAGGTGTCAAAAATGTCATAGTATAGTAAGGTGTCAAAATGTCATAGTATAGTAAGGTGTCA